>NC_089795.1:50187966-50240466 GCF_040412425.1 Macrobrachium rosenbergii
TCCAGGCATTGATCAATGCTCTCAGTATTACAGTGATAGTATTATACAGACATTGGTCAATGCTCTCATTATCATACAGTGATAGCATTATACAGTCATTGATCAAATGCTCTCATTATCATACAGTAATAGCATTGTACAGTGCAGGCATTGATCAATGCTCTCATTATCACGCAGTGATAGCATAACACAGGCACTGATCAAATGCTCTCATTATCATACAATAATAGCATTATACAGTCATTGATCAATACTCTCGTTATCATACACAAATAGCATTATACAGGCATTGATCAAATGCTCTCATTATCATACAGTTATAGCATTATACAGTCACTGATCAATGCTCTCATTATCATACAGTGATAGCATTATACAATCATTGATCAATGCTCTCATCACCATACAGCGATAGCATTATGCAGGCATTGGTCAATGCTCTCATTATCATACAGTGATAGCATTATACAGTCATTGGTCAATGCTTTCATAATCATACAGTTATACCATTATACAGTCACTGATCAATGCTCTCATTATCATACCATGATAGCATTATATAGTCACTAATCAATGCTCTCATTATCATTCAATGATAGCATTATACAGTCATTGATCAATGCTCTCAATATCATACAGTAATAGCAATATACAGGCATTGATCCATGCTCTCATTATCATGCAGTGATAGCATTATACAGGCACTGATCTAATACTCTCATTATCATACAGTGATGGCATTATACAGTCACTGATTAATGCTCTCATTATCATACACTGATAGCATTATACAGGCATTGATCAATGCTCTCAGCATCATACAGTGATAGTATTATACAGGCATTGGTCAATGCTCTCATTATCATACAGTTATAGCATTATACAGGCATTGATCAAATGCTCTCATTATCATACAGTAATAGCATTATACAGGCATTGATCAAATGCTTTTATTATCATACAGTAATAGCATTATACAGGCACTGATCAATGCTCTCATTATCATGCAGATAGCATTATGCAGGCACTGATCAATGCTCTCAATATCGTACAGTGATAGTATTATACAGGCATTGATCAATGCTCTCATTATCATACAGTGATAGCATTATACAGGCGTTGATCAAATGGCTCTCATTGATCAGTTGCTCTTATTACCAAACAGTGAATGATACTGCGTTTAAAGGAGTCTGCTGACTTACAGAGAAAGAAGGATAAAAAAGTAATTAAATCGTTTTGAAACTTTTCCGCAGGAAGATGACGAGATAGTCCTGGCGTCCAACCATGATCAGGAAGAAGAAGAAGAAGAGGAAGAAGATGGGGAGGACCAGGGAGCATACGAAGAAAGTCCTCTGCCAGTTAGGAGGACGAGCAGGTAAAACTTCCCCCCTCCCACCCCCAGGACTTTATCTCTGTAACTCACTGAGAGAGAGAGAGAGAGAGAGAGAGAGAGAGAGAGAGAGCATATGTAGAAAGTCCTCCGCCAGTTAGCAGGAAGAGTAGGTGCAATTCCTGCCCCCGCCCCCTCCCTAAAAAAAGGACTGTGGGAGAGAGAGTAAAGTCCTCTGCCAGATAGGGAGGACAGGCAGGCAAACAACTCCCCCTCCCCCCCACAAAAAAAAAGGACTTTGTAACTCCGAGACCTCACTGAGAGAGAGAGAGAGAGAGAGAGAGAGAGAGAGAGAGCATATGAAAGGTCCTCTGCTAGTTAGCAGGATGTGCGGGTAAAATTTCCCCCACCCCCCAAAAAAAACCGACTTAATAACTCTGAAATGCACAGAGAGAGAGAGAGAGAGAGAGAGAGAGAGAGAGAGAGAGAACGCTGGTCAATTTTACGACTCGGCATTTGATACACGGACGAAAACAAACATCAAAAGAAAAAGTCCAATTTTATTACGCCCAGTACTGGTCCTTCTGTGACTCTCGTTCTTTTGGGGAACATCTAAAAATAAAACTGTTTTCTGAGAACCAGTCAGTGTCCTTACAATAAAATTATTGATTTTATATAAAATACTTTCATTATTGGTGTTGTCTTGAACATAAAAAGCATTTCTTGGAAGTTCAAATATTTTGTCCGTTCATACAACTGTTTTTCCTAACAGAGGCATTATACACTATCTTACAAAATACAGTTGTATGAACCGTCAAAATATTTGAAGTTCACAGCAATGTTAATACATCTGGTTCCTACAGTAACCAATGCAAAGCCTGTTGCATTTTAAACTAATATAATTTATCATTCAGAGAACGCTTGTATGATCAACCCTGACCTTTATGTAGCCCAGGCCTGAAAAATACGGGAAAAAGTTAGATGATTACTGATTATCACAGACTAAATATAAGACGTGGTTACCTGAAGGGCGGACTCACAATTGTGTAAATTCAGATCTATTTCAAAGAATGAAAGGAAGATATTTAAAACGGAGAAAATGTTTCTCAAGCTTTCACCCTGCGTAATAAATATAATTCTATTGTACCAGTTATGAAATATTTCCAGTCTAATATCCCGGAAACATTACCAAAATAAAACTGATCTCATGCTGATATTGGTCATTTCGAACGAAAAAAATATCATTTTGAGTAGCTCTTGTGTGTGTGTGTGTGTGTGTGTGTGTGTGTGTGTGCGCGCAGCTATATATCCACTGTTGTGTGTGAAGTTTTATAGACCCAGGTGGGTATATAAACTTCAGACAAAAATTATATACAAGGCTATTTGTCAACTCGGAAAGGCTTAGGCTTTCCGAGTCGACACTAATAACCTTACGGAAGAATTAGATCTCGGGAACTTTCATAAAACATTTTCTTGTAAATGTTTTGAGCCATTTTTATTTCGTATGATACGTTCAAAGTTTATTTTGAACCATACGAATTTAAAGTCTTACGGCATTCCCGATTCGTAAATTATTAATTTATTTATTTTTTACATTTTTAGTAAGTGATTTCTGCTTTCTATATTTCCCATTACCTTTCGTTACTTCTTTCTAATGAACACCATATTGTTTGGAAGCTAGAATCAAGTCAATGGCCCCTGTAGGCTTGTTCCAGATGAACAGGGTTCATCTTCTGGATAATAATAATAATAATAATAATAATAATAATAATAATAATAATAATAATAATAAGAAGAATAAGAAGAAGAAGAAGAAGAAGAATAAGAAGAAGAAGAAGAAGAAGAAGAAGAAGAAGAATTACTATAATAATAATAATAATAATAATAATAATAATAATAATAATAATAATAATAATCAACTCTGCTGACAAAATCAGATGGAAATTTTGTATTTACCAAAGTGTGTCAGTCTGTCTGTCTGTCTGTCTGTTAATGGCACTTGGGCACAGAGAAGTTAATTAGAATTTCAGATGAACTGTAATTAGGTTGTGTATTCACGCCTTTTTTTTTTTTTACGAAGGGGCAGAGGATTGGTGGATGACGCTAATGGAAAAAAAGCTCTCTAATATGATTTATATTTCTTGAAGTCTTTGAATTTACGTAACATTTCGTATTGTGAAAATAGGAACTTTTCCATAATGAACAAAATCATTGCAGGAAAAGACCTGTAATGACTTAAAGTTGTTCCTATGATTGAACGAACATTCAGTTGCATAACATTAACGTATTCTAACCTATTTCAAAATCAATTATATGACTAATTACTTGAAAATAACCCTTATAATATATATGATATATATATATATATATATATATATATATATATATATATATATATATATATATATATTATGCAAATATATATATATAATATATATTGTTATATCATAATACAAAGTAACATTAACATTGTTCCTGTGAAATAAGTAACATTAAGAGCAGTCCATTAACGTGCTCTAACCTATTTCAAAATCAATTATATAACATTATTTAAACCCTTATAACATATATCACACATTGCAAGCACATACTTATAATAAATCGACTCTATATAAGCCACAAAATAGGCCTAAAAATCATTGGCCTTCCATAAATCCAAGGAAATCGCGCTGACGTTATGCTGAGAAAAGACGCAAAGAAATAACGGGTCAAGTGATTAGCTGTCAACCACTTAGAGAACCTGAAGACGAAAGTCATTCAATTTTCATCAGGATCTTACATATAAGTTTGCTGACAATGGCGAGAAACCTTCAATTAGTTTAATAGTAACGGTAGTGATATTAACAGCATTAATAGTATTTGCTGCTGTTTTACAGCATTAATAAAGTAATAATATCCTCAAGAGCATAAAAATATGAATCATGTTAATACCCAAGAAATCAAGGTAATATTGATGAGATCATTATAAGGTAATGCTACTTAATAATTGTAATTTCGAAGAAATCTTGTGAATACTGAAACAAACGTGACAAAATGTAACCGCAAAATCTTGCCATTTCACAGCTATTTTTAATATGAAGGGATCTTGTCCTCTTGTCAAGTTTTATGAATATGGAAGAAAACTTCATGGAAATGTTATCGCTGAATATGAAAGTATTCTTTTCATTTTGCAGCATCTGATGACTCTAAAAGGAATCTTATCACTTTGCAGAATTTATGAATACGAAAGAAAACGTCACGGAAAACATTATCTTAAAATTGTCTTAAAATTTTGCAGCATTTGATGAATATGAAAGAAAACGCCACGGAAAACATCATCTTAAAATTATCTTAAAATTCTGCAGCATTTGATGAACAAGGAAGAGAACGTCACGGAAAACATTATCTTCAAGAGATCTTAAAAAATATCTTGAAATCTCATAATTTCTCTTCCTCTTTCCAGCAGGCTTGTGACAATCGGAGTTACGGGTAAACGCTGGGGGATCCGGGGGACCCCGGGGTCGTCGCTCCCCTCCCTGACCGAACCGGACTCTCCGCCCACCACCTCCCTCGACCTTGAATGGGAACCGGAAGCCGGTAAGGATGATGATAAATGGTAAACTGATTAATAAATGGACTGGTAGGAGGTAATATACGGTAAATTTATGAATTAATGGACTTGTAAGAAATAATATATGGTATATATTTATGAATAAATAGAGTGGTGGGAGATGATAAATGGCGAATTTATGAATTAATGGACTTCTAAGGGAGTTGACATATGGTAAATTTATGAATGGAGTGGTAAGAGATATGTAGTAAATTTATGAGCAAATGGACTGGTTGGAGATCATATGTGGCAAATTTTTTATAAATGGACTTATAAGGAAGATGATACGTGGTAAATTTATTAATAAATGGACTTGTAAGGGAGATGATAAATGTTAAATTTACTAATAAATGGACTTATAAGGGAGATAATAAATGGTAAATTTATGAATAAATGGACTGGTAAGAGATAATATATGGTAAATATATGAATACATGGATTGGCTGGAGATAATAAGAGGTAAATATATCAATAAATGGATTGGTATGAGATAATTTACGGTAAATTGACGAATAAATGTGCTGGTAGGAGATCATATATGATAAATTTATGAATAAATGGCCACATAAGGGAGGATATAATTTGTATATTTATGAATAATGAACTTATAAGGGAGATGTTAAATGGTTAATTCATGAATAAATGGACTTATAAGGGAGATGATAAACGGTAAACTCATTAATAACTGACTGGTAGTAGATAACATATGGTAAATTTATGAATAAATGGACTGGCAGGAGACAGTACAAGGTAAATTTATGAATAAATGGATTGATAGGAGATCTATGGGAAATTTATGAATAAATGGACTGGTGGGAGATAATATATGGTAAATTTATTAATAAACTGACTGGTAGGTGATAACATATGGTAAATTTATGAATTAATGGACTGGTAGGATATGATATACGGTAAATTTATATATGACTGGACTGGTAGTAGATATTATACGGTAAATATATGAAATAATGTACTCGTCGGAGACAATATTTGGTAAATTTATAAATAAATGGACCACCAGGAGATAATTTATGGTAAATTTATGAATAAATGGATTGGCAGGAGATAATAAGTGGTAAATATATTAATAAATGGACTGGTAGGAGATAATATGTGGTAAATTTATGAATTAATGGACTGGTAGGATATGATATATGATAATTTTATTAATAAATGAATAGGCAGGAGATAATAAGTGGTAGATATATTAATAAAACGATTGGTAGGGGATCATTTATGGTAATTTTATAAATAAATGGATTGGTAGGAGATATATATGGTAAATTTATGAATAAATGGACTGGTTGGAGATATTATATAGTAAATTTATTATTAAATGGACTTGTAAGGGAGATGATAAATGGTAATTTTGTTAATAAATGGATTGGCAGAAGATAATATATAGTAAATTTATTCATAAATAGAGTAAAAAGGGCGATAACAAATTGTATATTTGTGAATAAAGGGGCTTAAAAGGAAGGTGATAAATTGTATACTTTTTATTAATAAATGGACTTTAAGGGAGATCATAAACTGTAAATTTATGAATAAGTGAACTCATAAGGGAGATGATAAATGCTAAATTTATCAATAAATGGACTTATTAGGGAAATCATAAATTGTAAATATATCAATAAATGGACTTATAAGAGATAATAAACGGTAAATTTATTAGTAAATGAACTTAAAAGTCAGCTGACTGGTACTCTTGAGCGAACCAATGAACTAGACGTAAACTGACCTGCCCACTAAGCCCGGCAAACACTTAACAAGGTAACGAATCCATTTAGCAGCCAGGTAAGCTCACGAGCTTAAGAATGACCTGACCTGACCTTGACCTCTATCCTGCAGGCCTGGTCAGAATGAGCCGAGAAAGCCTAGGAGAGGAAGAAGGATCCCACACGGCTGAGTCCAACAGCTGGGTGGCGAGATCCTCCTGCTCCACCCCCAACAGCCTCGAGTGGGACTTCAGAGCGTCTACCCTCAGCCTCCGGGGAGGGATCGAGGACGACTCCTGGCAGCACACGGACATGGAGACGGAGCAGCTGCTCCACGAGATAGAGCAGCTGGCAGCCAGGGCTCTGGCAGACACGGGACACGGCCTCCAAGCTGCACCCAGATAGGATCGGTTTTCGTAACTTGCCAAAAGTTACTGAGTGATATGGGGGACTTCGGAGCTTAAATTCGGAGCGTCTGTTAATCAAGTGATTGTTACTGGTTTTGTTTCGGATGTATAAATACGCAACTGCACAAGAGGTATATTTGTAAATAAGCATTGATTCGTTGTTCGTGAAGGCCTATGATGTGTAGGCCCATGGTTTTCGTAAGAGTGAAACGGATTAGTATTGTGAAGTATAGTGATTTCCTGTTGATTCCTACAACAGCTCCTTTCTCCAGTTTACGTCGACTTACTTAATTACTTACTACAAGCACTTCACTTCATGAAAACGACAAATCAAATATATAAGATAAAAACTAGCCATGCTCAACTACTCTTAATCACCTCCTTCATAAAATTAACGATTCAGAAAGCGTCCTTCTTTGCGACCAAGCCAGATTTGACGAGACGCGTTCGAAACCGGTTTGACCGCGTTCAACGGTGGTATTAATTTGTAGCACAAAGCCCAGGTCACGGTAAGGCAGCTCTCGCGTGTTATGGCGAACTGTTACGATATCGTTATTGTTGTACGCGCCTGAAGATTGCATTGAAAACATCGAAAGTGATCATATTTTGATGACGATGCAAAAACGGAAGGAAGAGTCTCTTCTTCTGTCTCTCAGAAATGCCAGTCCGAGGAGTGGTGTAAAACAGTGTGCTGTAATGATATAAACAATTTTGCTAACTCAAGTGAAGAGAGTTTAGTGAATTTCTGAAGTTTTGAAACTTACAAACTGATAACCAACAGCGAATGAAGAATGCAGTTCAGTTAAGAAGGCTTTATATAACTTCCCCTTGTGATTTTACATAAAATGTTACGGAATGCGACTCGATTACCAGTTGCGAAAATGGTTCCTGAGATTTTCAACCAAAATGTGACTAGGAAGAAAAAAAAGCAGTTCCTGCAAGTTATCGTGACTCAGGGTTTGAAGAAGATTTCTCTTGAGGAAAAATGCAGTGATCAAGTCAATGCATATAAACAATTCAAATTAAATTTTTTTATCATTATTACTATTATTATTATTATTATTATTATTATTATTAGCAATGCACTGCTACTGGGGTACTCTGTACTCTGTTGCATTTAATATTACATGAATGGCTTGTCATTATATATATCATATATATATATATATATATATATATATATATATATATATATATATATATATATATATATACATATATATATATATAATATACACAATAATGTAATATAAAAAATATATATATATATATATATTTATATATATATATGTATACTATATATATGTATATGTATATATATGTATATATGTATGCTCTATATATATACTGTATATATATACCTATATACACATGAGAGAAACAGCCGACATAGTTTATTTATGGTAAACATATTGAACATCTTAAGGGAAAAATTCCGGCCATACTAAATCTTTTTTTACAAAAACGTTTTCTTGGCTTCCTTCTGTTCGATATGTTGAATTTTTAGAGGCAATTCGCTTATCAAGCATAATGATAATCCATGTTACACTGCGAATTTCATAAAAATATTATGAAAATTCATGATAATTGGTTAAACTGGGACAAATTGTGTATAGTTCTCTTCCAGGTATTTTGTGTCTTTTTTTTTTTTGTTTAACGGTCAACTTTGATGATCAGCTTGAAATGATGCCTTTTATTTGTGTCTCATGTTTATTTTTCATATTTCTCTACGATGATTTTCGTTGTTTTAATTTCACATGTTGGTAAACATATTAGAAGCCAAGGCGCAAGTTCCTGTCGGGTTGAATTTAATTTGAGGCGTCCAAGCAGTTTATAGGTAACTGTTTATGATTCCGAACAAAAAAAAAGTTTGTATGGTGAGCACCATATAATAAATACCACTCATCATTAATCTATCTGAATCTGAATATGAGCATCTACTGTAAGTGACTCCCAAACGAGCAGAAAACGGACAGAGAAAGAAAACGAGCATCGCCCACGATGGCATCTGATCCAGACTCCAGTTTGCTAGCCCTTTAGACATCGAGGTGCCTTTGAGAATCGTTTTCCATTTCTCCTTGGAGAAGCTTCCTTCAACAGCCTGCTTATAAAAGCCACTCGCTTCAGGTTCCTAACATGAAAGACTCGGGGCCTCGTTTGCAGACGCCCCTTTTGGACGGAATCCTCTTCAGATAATCCATGGGGGTAACAAAGGCAAAAAGAACTTCTGAAGGTGGAAGTTTGCAGAAGAAGCCTTGCCTTCGTTCAGACTTCTCAGGTGTGCCTGAGGCGCCTTTGGGCTTTTGTGCAGTGCCTGAGTCAAAGACGATGATTATATATGCATATAAATATATCCATCAAAGATAATTTACGCCTATTCTATACCAGTGACTGACAGAAGTCAATCAAATTTCTTCTGCAGTCATCAGATTAACTCAGTATTTTATTTACCATAAAGAAATTTCAGATCCATGATATAGCAGCAGTAATAACCAACCAGGACCACAAAACCTTCAATTGTGGTTCCTGATAAACATTAAATACCAATACTTAAAACATATATTGTAATTTTCCTCTCTTTGGAATGACCGGTATATGAATCAGTGGTTGGATTCTCTTCAAAACAGGTCTGGCAACTTCTTTTGTAGAAAATCCTCAGTGTAGGATGAAAGCTTGGGACAGGACTTCTGTATTGCAAGTGTAAACATAAATGTCTAGACTTTGTATATGAAGCACAAAATATCTGATAGAATTCAAACAGTCGTCTCTTCTTAAAGTTACGCATCTTATGACAAGCGGGTTTCTCTCCAGTATAACTTGACTTCCATCCCACAGTCACGAGATAACTTGATTTCCATCCCTCAACCACAAGACAACTTAATTTCCATACCAGTCTCAAGATAACTTTATTCCCATTCCTCAGTCACGAGATGACTTGATTTTCATTTCTCAGTCATGAGCTAACTTGATTTCCATCCCTCAGTCACGAGATAACTTGATTTCCATCTCTCAACCACAAGATAACTTAATTTCCATACCAGTCTCAAGATAACTTGATTTCCATTCCTCAGTCACGTGATAATTTTATTTCCATCCCTCAGTCACGAGATAACTTGATTTCATTCCTCAGTCGCGAGCTAACTTCATTCCATTCCTCAGTCACGAGATAACTTGAGTTCCATTCCTCCGTCACGAGATAACTTGATTTCCATTCCTCAGTCACGAGCTAGCTTGATTCCATTCCTCAGTCACGAGATAACTTAATTTCCATTCCGCATTCACGAGATAACTTGAATTTTATCTCTTAGTCATAAGACGACCTTGTTTTTACCTCTCAATTACGAAACAAATTGATTTCCATCTGTAGTCACAAAATAACTTTATATCCATCTTTCATTTACGAGACAACTTAATTTTCATCTCTCAGTCGCGAGATAACTTAATTTCCACCTCTCAGTTAACGGATTATTTGATTTACATCTCTCAGTCATGAGGCAACTTCATTTCCATCCCTCAGTCACGAGACTACTTGATTTACATCTCAGCCGCGAGATAACTTGATTTCCATCCCTCAGTCACGAGACTACTTGATTTACATCTCTCAGTCATGAGAAACCTTGATTTACATCCTTAAGTCAAAAATTTGATTTCCATCCTTCATTCACGAGATGACTTGATTTCAATCCCTTAGTCACGAGATAGCTTAATTTTCATTCCTCAGTCACGGGACTGTTTGATTTCCATCCCTCAGCCACGAGATGCATTGACTCCCATCCCTCAGTCACGAGATAACTTGATGCCACCACTTGGCTATAATTTGAATTCCATCTCAGTCATGAGATGCACCGAGTCCCATCTCTCAGTCGTGAGATAGCTTGGTTTCCATCACTCAATTACGAGATAACTTAATTTCCATTCACCACTCGTCACGAGATTACTTATTTCCATCTCTGCCTCAAAATAACCTGATTTCCACTTCTGGGTCACAAGATAACTAGATTTCCATATTTCAACCAAGAGATAACTTGATATCCCTCTCTCATTCTTTACATAACTTGATTTTCATCACAGGATAACTTGATTTCCATCTTTTAGTCACAAGATAGACAACTTGATACCCATCCCTCATTCCCTAAATAACCTTGGTTTCCATCTCTCGGTCACGAGATAATTTGATATCACTCTCATACCTTGCATAACTTTATTTCTATCTCTCATTCCCTACATAACTTGATTTCCATCTTTCAGTCATGAGATAACTTGGTATCCATATCTCGTTCCTTACATAACTTGACTTCCATCTCTCATTCCCTACATAACATGATTTCCATCTTTCAGTCATGAGATACTTTGATATCAATCTCCCAGCTCCTACATAACTTGATTTCCATCTTTCAGTCACAAGATAACTTGATATCCATCTCTCCTTCCTTACATAATTTGATATTCATTCCTTGGGCACGAGATAACATGATTTCCAGCTTTCAGTCACGAGATAAATTGATTTCCATCTCTCCTTCCTTACATAACTTGATTTCCATTCCTTGGGCATGAAATAACATGATTTCCAGCTTCCAGTCACGAGATAACTTGATTTCCATCTCTCCCTCCTTACATAACTTGATTTCCATTCCCCAGGCATGAGATAACATGATTTCCAGCTTTCAGTCACGAGATAACTTGATTTCCATCTTTCAGTCACGAGATCACTTGATTTCCATCTTTCAGTCACGAGATAACTTGACTTCCATCTTTCAGTCACGAGATCACTTGACTTCCATCTTCCAGTCACGAGATCACTTGATTTCCATCTTTCAGTCACGAGATAACTTGATTTCCATCTTTCAGTCACGAGATCACTTGACTTCCATCTTTCAGTCACGAGATCACTTGATTTCCATCTTTCAGTCACGGGATCACTTGATTTCCATCTTTCAGTCACGAGATCACTTGATTTCCATCTTTCAGTCACGAGATCACTTGATTTCCATCTTTCAGTCACGAGCTAGCTTGTGGTTGGAGACCGCTTCTCGCACCACGCGTAACGGCGGAAGAGACAGGCTGTTCCAACATGCTTCTTCGGAAATAAAGCCTTATACAGTTGGTGCTATAAATACAGTTTCTTTCTCTTCGATATTATTTGGCTAATGCTTCTAACGGGGTTGATAATAGCTGGTTCCCGACAGAGGTTTACGTTCGGGGATCACGTCCTTAAAAACAATTAAAATGAAATTAAGTGCTCAATGTACAGTGCATGACAGTCATGGAGTATGTTTGGTAATTCTGATGCATCTCTCTCTCTCTCTCTCTCTCTCTCTCTCTCTCTCTCTCTCTCTCTCTCTCTCTCTCTCTCTCTCTCACTAATTTTGGCACCTTTAATTCTTTAATTCATTGGAATCATGAAAACAGATACTCTCTCTCTCTCTCTCTCTCTCTCTCTCTCTCTCTTACTCTCTCTTACACCTTTAATTCTTTAATTCATTGGAATAATGAAAACAGATACTCTTTCTCTCTCTCTCTCTCTCTCTCTCTCTCTCTCTCTCTCTCTCTCTCTCTCTCTAATCTCTCTATAATTATATCATCTGGAATTCTTTAATTCATTGGAATAGTGAAAACAGCTACTCTCTCTCTCTCTCTCGAAGTAATTTGCAAACTCCAGCGTCTTAAGCAAACTATTAGGCCTATCAAAATACTGAAATATCTGTAGGACGTGTTCCGTGAATCTTAAACATCTTGAGGGGAGCCTTCTCTGTGATTTTATAACCTAGGAGTGACTGACAACTAAGGAAAAATAATAAAAAAAAAAGAATTCTGATCAACATATTGTTGTACAGTTTGTCTAAATGTATAAAAATATCACAAAAAAAATCATTTTGTAAAAGTCCTTGGAATGATGGTCGCCATCTTTTCTTCCCATTTGTAAAGAGATGTATATGTATTTTGTAATCTAATAAAATTACATAGGAAGTTGGGTTTACTGATTAGCCCTTCTGGTCCAGCATAAGTCAATAGGCCCTTAAGGTATGCCTAGTCCTGCAGGGAACAACACTATATGCTTAATTATTTTGTCTATATGAATAGTACAGCCAAACGTCTGATTATAATATTTCTCAAAGGACCAATTTAATGAGAGAGAAATGAAAGGAAAACTTAGGCAATTAATGAAACTGGATATTGCCAAAATTATGGAAAAATATTCACATAGGTCTACAGACCCTTGGGTATGCCTAATCTTGCAAGGAAAAATATTGTATGATTTATTTTGTTTTTATGAATACTGTAACCAAACGTCTCATTATGATGTTTTCAAAATGACCAATTTAATGTGAAATAAATCAAAGGAGAACTTAGACAATTAATTAGCTAGATATTGCAAAAATTATGGAAAAATATTCACGTGGGAAAACACCTATATCTTCCAATCTATTGAGAACAAAAATGGCCATTCTCTTATGTCAATTTCCCATAAAATGTCTCTCCTTCTGTCAGAATATATTTTCATAATGTAATTCATCTTAATAATTACTAAATATGATATGGCTGTTTGCGTTACGTGTGAGACAGTTATACAGCTTTACGAATAGAAAATAGAACACATTTTCAAGTGTTCCAAACAGGAAGACCTTCTAATATTATTCTAATGAAATGTTCCGCATATAAAAACAGCTCTTTGATATTTAATACTTATTCAATGACTGTTCGACAATCACAGAGCTATATTAACATGAAATTGAGGAATTAACTGCCAAGTCTTTAAAAAAGAAGCCATTCTGAAATTACTTTTGTTCAGACTTTTTCAAAAGAAATCAAAAGCTTATTGTCCAATTATAGCATCATCAAACGAAGAATTGCATTCAATTAAACGGGAGGATTCGATCACAAAATGGTATAGGATTTCCCAAGCCTTCTTTTCATTTGTGAGACGAGACTCGTAATTATACAGAATTTATTCCCTAAAGGTCATAGTAAAAAGTCTTCATCAGCTATACTTAAATTACTTCTGCAACGAGACTTCAAAAGCCCAATTCACATGTAATCAACATGACACAAAACCTGTAGTCTGCTCCTTAAATGCATGCATAATCTGGAGGCATTTTATTTTTAAAATGCAATAAGCATTTCATGTCATGAAAGTGCATTGCACTCCGCATACTAGTTTAAATTTGGTCAAATTTAAAAATAGCTCCACATTAGCAAAGGATTTCTAGAATGTACGTTGCATTGAGTGAAAAGATCTGTAAAAAGAAGTTACAGAGAGAGAGAGAGAGAGAGAGAGAGAGAGAGAGAGAGAGAGAGAGAGAGAGAGAGAGAAATAAGGTTAGGACAAAACGATATGTGGAATAAGCAGCAAAATATCTTAAGAAATAAACAAGAGAGAGAGAGAGAGAGAGAGAGAGAGAGAGAGAGAGAGAGAGAGAAGGTGCAAACATAAAACGTGCACACAGTGAAGTATAAGCACATATCCCCAAAATACAAATAAAAAATGCAAAAATAAAGTATTTGGAAAAGAGTGACATACATAAGGTGAGGCACTTTTCCATCTCGACTACGGTTACATAGCATGACTCAAGTTGTAAAGCATGATTCGGGATCCAAAGCATGACTCCGGTTACAAAGCATGGCCACGGCTGCAAAGCATGACTCAGGTTACAAAGCATGACCCAAGTTGCAAAGCATGACTCAAGTTGCAAATTCAGGATGCACAGCATGACTCAGATTGCAAAGCATGACCCAGGTTACACAGCTTGACTCATGTTGCAAAGCATGACTCGCGTTGCAGTTGACTCAAAGCATGACTCAGGTTACAAAGCATGACGCAGGTTGCAAAGCATAACTCAGGTTACAAAGCATAACTCAGGTTACAAAGCATGACTCAGGTTGCAAAGCATGACCCAGGTTGCAAAGCATGACTCAGGTTGCAAAGCATGACTTAGGTTGCAAAGCATAAGGTGAATCAACTGGAATTTATTCCAAAGGAAACCCTCCAGGCTTTAATCAACGATGAATATTAAACAGCATATCACGTTACCTTTCGCTTGGGTGAAAGTCATCGCTGCCAGCAGAGAGAGAGAGAGAGAGAGAGAGAGAGAGAGAGAGAGAGAAGAGAGAAAATACAACACGGAGATAGAGCAGAAAACATCTCATTCCTAATTCTTATTTATCTAAGAAACAGAAGAGAGAGAGAGAGAGAGAGAGAGAGAGAGAGAGAGAGAGAGAGGAAAATACAACACGTAGATAGAGCAGAAAACATCTCATTCCTAATTCTTATTTATCTAAGAAACAAGAGAGAGAGAGAGAGAGAGAGAGAGAAAACAGTAGTTTTACATCTACTCATTTTCCAATGTGGCTTTTAAATATGTCTTTTCCTAACCTGTTTGGACCAACTGGTTGATAGAACGTAATGATTTTAAATTTTTTTATTTGAACTCGCCCAGATTTAAAATAGCAAAAATAGTTCGAATAAAAACCTTGAGATTTTGATGTAAGAATGTTTTAAGCAATGTGTGTAACATTCTGTATATGTTATTATTATCTATACTAGTAGGTAACAATTACTACAGTACCACCAGAAATAGTTAAAAATGGAGATTAATTCCCGTAGAGTTTCTGAATCAATTGTGCTTCAGAAACCAACTACGAAAGAAATCACATATTATTATTATTATTATTATTATTATTATTATTATTATTATTATTATTATTATTATTATTATTATTCTTATTAATTTCATCTCTCTCTCTCTCTCTCTCTCTCTCTCTCCAACATCATACCACAGCACTTAGAGGCCTTGGTTGCTACGAATGATAAAAAATGCGGTTTATATTCGAGTAGTAACCTACTACCTTATAATTTGAGACCATTAAATACAGGTGGTGACGTTGCCTAGGAGAAGGCATCGAATTCCCCGTGACAATGAATCACTTGATTGTAGGTAAGCTACGCAATACCTTTGTCGGAAGAGAAGATGGAACTTTATCCGAAGAGAAGAAAAACATGAATAATAGAGTAAATAACATAACTTGCATCAAATTAATATTAAATAAATGTTACTGAATAAAGTGGATGCTGAGTTTAAGGTGCAAGGACCAACAACATTAATTAACCCACAACTGAATCTCGTCCAGCTCTGAAAAAGAGGAACAACAATGTGTTCAGATATGAGCTGAAGAGGAAGAGAATGTGTAGTTTTATAAACACTTGGAAACGTATTATCCAACTATGGAATATTTGTAAGGAATAAGATTCTAGTCGAGTTCGCGCTGTGCTAATATCCTGCGTAGAAAAGAGATTTTCAACAATATTTTATTTTTGTGGTAATGGCTACTGATGTTTGTTCTGTTGTTTGGTGTACAATCCTATTATGGAATGTTTATAAGTAATACGATTTCATTTAGGTACATTTTGAATCTGAGTTCGTGTTATGCTAACGACCTACAAAGCAAGGAGAGATTTCATTCAAACAATATTTTTGTTTGTGGTTATGGTTACTGATTTTTGTGTGCGTGTGAGTGTGTGTGTGTGTGTGTGTGTATTATTCTATTACGGAATATTTGTAAGCATTAAGATTCTATTTAGGTACATTTTGAAGCTGATGTCGTGTTATGCAAATGTCCCACGTAGAGAAGAGAGATTTTAAACAATATGCTTTTTTTTGTGGTTATGGTTATGGTTACTGATATTGTGTTTTTTTGTTCGGTGTTAAACAGGCTCGTACTCATCATGCAGCTTGCAGCATTTTAAAAATTGTTGGCCTTTTTTTATCGTTTTTCTCCCTAAAAACATTTTACTCTTCTCTTTGAAGTAGCGACGAGCGTAAAGCATATTAGTTTCAACACATTCAGGACCAGCTAACGTCCCCATAGCTGTCTTTAATATTAGCTCTAGTGTCTCTCTCTCTCTCTCTCTCTCTCTCTCTCTCTCTCTCTCACTCTCTCTCTCTCTCTCTCTCTCTCGTTTAAAGCAACTCGCTAACAAATATAGAAGTATTTACTTCTCATTTGCTATATCGCAAGTTAAAGTGAGAATGTTTTTCAAATTTATTTTGCTGTCTTTAATATTAGCCTTAGTGCTTTTGATAGTCTCTCTCTCTCTCTCTCTCTCTCTCTCTCTCTCTCTCTCTCTCTCTCTCTCTCTCTCTCTCTCTCTCATATCTTTGTGTTTTTCATTCATTAACAAATGCAGTATTTTCTTCTCACTTGTTTCGTCACAAGGTAAAGTGAGACTATTTTTCAAATTTATTTTACTATGATTCACCTTGAAAGTATTTCTGTTAAACTCTTTTGCCACAAGTTGACAAAAGTCAATTTTCATTTCTTACCTTCTTTCACAAGGTAATTTACATACTCACTTAGCTAGCTAATGAGGAATACAATACACTGTACTAAAACTGAATAACCTTTGAGTATACTTAACTGAAACTAAATAACCTTTGAATATTCTTGGCTGATGAACTGACCAAGAATACGACACACTGTACTGAAAATTAATAATCTTTTGAATATTCTTAAATGAAACTAAATAACCTTTGAATATTCTTCACTGAAACTAAATAACTTTTGATTATTCTTAAATGAAATTAAATAATCTTTGAATATTCTTAACTGAAACTAAAACCTTTGATTATTCTTAGCTGACGAACTGACCAAGAATAAGACACACTGTACCGAAACTAAATGACCTGTGAATATTCTTAAATGAAACTAAATAACCTTTGAATAATCTCAAATGAAAAAATAACCTCTGATTATTCTTAAATGAAACTAAATAACCTTTGACTATTCTTAAATGAAACTAAATAACCTTTGACTATTCTTGAATTAAACTAAATAACCTTTGATTATTTTTAAATGAAACTAAATAACCTTTGAATAATCTTAAAAGAAACTAAATAACCTTTGACTATTCTTAAATGAAACTAAATAAAGTCTGATTATTCTTAAATGAAATTAAATAGCCTTTGACTATTCTTAAATGAAACTAAATAAATTTTGACTATTCTTAAATGAAACTAAATAACCTTCGACTATTCTTAAATGAAACTAAATAACCTTTGATTATTCTTAAATGAAACTAAATAACCTTTGACTATTCTTAAATGAAACTAAATAACCTTTGATTATTCTTAAATGAAACTAAATAACCTTTGCATACTCTTAAATGCAACTAATTGATTATTGTTAAATGAAACCAAATAACCTTTGACTAATCTTGAATGAAACTAAATAACCTTTGACTATTCTTAAATTAAACTAAATAACCTTTGATTATTCTTAAATGAAACTAAATAACCTTTGAATATTCTTAAATGAAAGTAAATAACTTTTGAAATATTCTTCACTGAAAGTAAATAACCTTTGATTATTCTTAAATGAAACTAAATAACCTTTGAATATTCTTAACTGAAACTAAATAAACCTTGAATATTCTTAGCTGACGAAATGACCATGAATAAGACACACTGTACTGAAACTAAATAACCTCTGAATATTCTTAAATGAAACTAAGTAACCTTTGAATATTCTTAAAGGAAACTAAATAACCTTTGAATATTCTTAAATGAAACTAAGTAACTTTTGAATACTCTTAACTAAGTAACTTTTGAATACTCTTAACTGACACTAAATAATGTTTGAACATTCTTAAATGAAACTAAATAACCTTTGAATATTCTTAACTGAAACTAAATAACCTTTGACTATTCTTGGCTGATGAACTAACCAAGATTATGATATGCTGAACTGAAACTATATAACATTTGAATATTATTCACTAAAATTAAATAACCTTTGAATATTCTTAGCTGACGAACTGACCAAGAACACAACACTATACTGAAACTAAATAACCTTTGAATATTCTGAACTGAAATTAAATAACCTTTGATTATTCTCGGCTGATGAACTGGCCAATAACGTCTGAATATTCTTAATTAAACTAAATAACGTTTGAATATTATTAGCTGACGAACTGACCAGGAACGCGACAACACTATACTGAAACTAAATAACCTTGCAATATTCTTCTCTAGGTTCTGAATGCGAACAGTGGAGATCACACAGCTTTAAATAGGTCACATCAATGAATGGTCATTACAGTTACGCAAACAAGAGCACCAAGGGAGTGGCGGAATACACACCACTTGATAATCATATCCGCTCGATTTTCATTATTCTGAAGAGTTTGATTAATGACACGGATGAGAGTGAAAAAGACGAATGTAGTTGGATATGATGACAGCTAATTCGAGATTATCGTAATTTATTTCTGTGGTTCAGCTCTGCGAATATGCACTGAAGGTTTTAACTTCATAAACAACGGTAGGATTATCAAATATAAACAAAAGTTAGGTTTTTTATATATATATGTATGTATATGTATATATATATATATATATATATATATATATATACATATATATATATATAATACATATATATATATATAATTGTACATATGTACATATATATATATATATATATATATATATATATATATATATATATATATATATATATATATATATATATAATGCCAGAAAATGTTTTAGTGCAAAAATGTTATGCTTTAAATACTATAAGTAAAAATAATAAATAGTGATAGAATAGTACCCTACTTTTAATGATAATATCTAAAACGAAATAAAAAAATCTTAATCACTTTTGAGAACTGTTCTTAAACAAACGATTCTAAAACTAAGTAAAACTGTCGACGACGATGACATAATGAAAAACTGGATAATATCGTCAATTATCAAACGTACGGTTTACTAACTGGTGTCTGTGCTGGGATAAACTTTATTTATTATTATTATTATTATTATTATTATTATTATTATTATTATTATTATTATTATTATTATTATTATTATTATTATTATTATTATTATTATTAAGTGTGACAACACAACAAAACTTAATTAATGAATTCGCTTAAATGGTCCGTTGCTACTGGCAATTTAACTACTCAAGAGAATTTTTCTCGTGTTGATGCCGTTATATATACATGCATATATATATATACATATATATATGCACACATACAGAAATACAGGTGGTAGATAAATAAATAGACAGATAGATAATCTTTTGTTCTACTTATATGTAAGTACATATATACATACATATATATAATATATATACATACATACATACATACATGCATTACATATACATACATACATATATATATATATATATATATATACATATATATATATACACGCATACATAAAGTAACCGAAATGGTCAAGAGTTCACTTCATGACTATAAGAGAAAAAGTAAACAAAATAAAAAGCAATCTCTTTTTTTATTGGCCTGATCTTGTTGTACCAAGAGATTATCCACCAAAAACATCTTTATTCCTCCTCGGTTTCTTAAAAAAACGACACACACACTTGTAACGCGACTTTCATAATAGGTCAGCAGTGTCTTTAAGGAAATTTAACGGAATGACGTCATTGACTTATATTGCAACAGTTCGTTTTGTCTTACGAAGAAAATTCTGAACATCGGCTCAACACATCTTCGTTCTTTAAACTCACACAAAATTACCCTCCAACATTCCTTGTTTTTGCTCTATTTTCTTTCTTTTCGCGAAGAAATTTATTTTCCCCAGCTGACAGTCAAAATGCCAGTTAGCCTTCGAGATTTATCAGATCACAAGCAATTGCGTTTTTACTACGCGCCTTGCTGGCGAATATTTCATGACTGAGAGAGGGACAGAGACAGAGACACAGAGAGAGAGAGAGAATTTAGGCCAAATGCCAATTTCTGGGACCTATGAGGTCATTCAACGCTAGAACGAAAATTGGCATTAAAAAGGTTTGAAGGGTGCAACAGGAGGAACACCTCGCAGCTGCACTATGAAACAGTTGTTAGGAGAGGGCTGAGGAAAGTAAGATGGGCGAAAGAGAATACAAACGCAGGTACAGTAAAAGGAATGAAAGGGGTTGCAGCTAGGGGCCGAAGGGGAGCTGCAAAGAACCCTCATTTATGTTTACAGTGCACCGAATGAGGCGCACTGAAGGCACTACCCCAGCTACACCATGATTTTAAACTACGACAGATGAACAAGGAAAGGCATAAAACAAGCATAAAGTAACGCAAGATACAAATAGGTTAGAAGATATAAAGACAAGTCATTTTAAACATCATTTACGAAAGGCAATAGTGAAGATAAAAGGAAAACCTTTTCCTATTGGCTGGATCAGTTAAATGTGTGGAGAATTACGTCGACGCCAAACGTGGGTTAATCGATAGTCGGGGTTGACATGTCACGCCAATTACCCACAAACACACAAGCGAGAGAGAGAGAGAGAGAGAGACTTCATCCATTTTGTGGAGAGGTTTTCTCTGAGAGAGAGAGAGAGAGAGAATGAAGAAATACTGGGTAGGCGTTCTAAGCAAGAATAAAGTAAGACTCAACTCTTAAAAGAAGAAAGGACATAATTCAGGAAAAACAGAAGCAACAACAGGATTCCAAAGCTGGACATTTAAACGAAACTGATACCCTATAAGAGTACTCCCTTTCTTCAGACAGGTATGCACAGAGCTTACCTTTAGAAAGGCAAAATAGCCACGGCAAAATCTTAAGTAAAATCTATTTGGTAAAGTGTATTAATCTCCATAATATATTGGATTTGGAATATAAAATTTAGGCCAAAGGGCACGCGCTGGGACTCATGAGGCCATTCAGCTCTGACAGAGAAGTCGAGAGTAAAGGAGGTATGAAAAGTATAACAGGAGGAAGACCTCACTGTAATAAGAAATAATTGTTGGGAGAGGGTGGGAAGGGAGAAAGAAGAAAGTTAATATGAACGGAGGTACCGTAAATGGAATGAAAGGGGTTGCAGATCAATGAGCCTGAAATCCTTTCAAAAGAAGTTAGATTAGATGGACAGCATAATTCTGTAGTAAATCAGGCGCAAATCTTTCATAAAATGCTTCGACTGAAAACAGTTCTATCATTCTTGATAATCTTAACGTATTGGGCAAACTTCCTTTCATGAACATTTTCTCATAGTCTTAAAAAAGTTTAGTTTAGCTTTATGAGACTAGGCTGTCAAGCCAATTACTGGCACACTTTTCGTCATTCGGTGCTTAAGGCAGTGAAAAGACGGTGTTAGAGTGGTTGGACAGCAAGATAAAAGAGATCCAGAAAATAAAGAAGATGAAAAAAAAGGTTCTTAAGATGGAATTTGGAGAAAACCCCGCACTTGCACTACAAAGTAACAGGTACAGGTGTTGGACAGCAAGACTGAAGATAGGAAGGTGGAATGGAGGTAAAGTAAAATGCTATAAAGTGGTGTGCAACCAGGAGCCGAAGGGAGTTTGCAAGAACCCTTCAGTAATGCCTACAGTTTAAGTGGATAACTGAAAGAGAGGATATACATTAATACTCGTATGTGCTTCAAGTTGAAATGTTCTTAGATTCTCTGAACAGCAGCACCAATATGCAATAAACGTGTAAATGTCGCTTGCTGTCCAACTTCTCAGTTCCAGAGGTCCTCTATTCCTCACACCGTTGGACTGTGGAACAGCCTCCCTGAGGATGTCGTGCAATTGCAAGTTCATGCGAAGATGCAATGCATTACTACCTAATACTATTCTCCTTGTATTTTAACCATTTACTTAATTTTTTTCTATTTATTTATGAATTGGTTAACGTATTTTTCTTTTTTTAATAAGTGACCTCTTCCTTCTGCATTGCCCCTTACCTTCTGTTACTCCTTTATAATGAACAGCATATCCTTTGGAAGCTTGAATTTCAAGTCAATGGCCCCTTTGGCGGGCTTGTTCCATTTGAATAGGGTTCATCTTCTGAATAATAATAATAATAATAATAATAATAATAATAATAATAATAATAATAATAATTATTATTATTATTATTATTATTATTATTATTATTATAATATTATTATTATTATATAGATGAAAAAGAGCGAAAATAAAAGATATCTTTCTTTCAAAACATCGATTGTTCTCAGTGAACGGATGCATCCCGCCTTTGACATACTACGACAGCTGAAACGTTCCCTTTCTTCTCAGGATAAAGAAGCTGGACGATAAATTAACCCTCTCCGCCTCTAGGAAAACTTCCCGAGAATTGGCAGTTGTTCGTGTGATCGAGAATTTTCGATAAACTCAACGATTTTGAGTTTGAGTTAGACTGAACGAAATGAGTTGAAGGAGGAATTGATTTTATTCGCAATTCCTTCCCACAGAGACTTTTTAATCCCATTTACGAATATGAAGTAAATGAGGTTCATTCAATGCTAGAGCGTTTGACGATCGCAAATCTCCGCCAAGGCTGCGCAATCCAGTTGTAGATGGTCCCTTAACCCCGTAGGTTACGAAATTTACTTCTGAAGAGACTTAAGATGCCCGTTTACGAATATGAAATAAATGAGGTTCATTCAATGCTACAGCGTTTATATCGCAAACCTCCGCCAGGGATAAAAAAAATATAGTTCTAAGTGGTCCTCTAACTCCGTAGATTACAGTTCTATCTCTCCCAGAATCCCAAAATGAAAAATGACGTTATGAAATTTGTTGTACATCAGAGTCCGATAGAGAGTTAGGCCTAACCTCATATTTTTCGACCCACGAAAAAGTAAAAGTAGGGGAAAGTTGAAGGTTAAAACCGTGGAACACAGAAGCATCAAAAGATTTCCACAGTTCATTTCTATAAAGCGGTAAGTATAAAGTCCAAAAGTGATCATTCTTCGTCAGGCTTAAACAGGAAGTCTTTGATAAAAATCATTCTATTATTTGATTTCATCACAATGGCTTTATACGAAAAGTTTCTAACAAAAGAATAATGTAATCTGGTTTTTCCCATGTCAAGCATTTTACTATTGAGTTCATTTTAAAATAGAATCAGTATTATCAGCTACACTGAATACAACTCACAGAATTACCTTTGACGATTCACTGTGTTAGAGAGCTTTTGTTAATGTCTTGTTAACTCTGGGCTATAGAATATTTTCATTGTTTCGTGTATTTACTTCATCAAATTTCATTTCCAAGTTCATTTTTCCCAATTGTTCTTTTATATTTCCTGATTATTTCAATTTCCTTTTATCATCTTTAGTGCTTTCTGTCTTTATACTTAGTAAAATTTCATTTTTACGCTCATTTTTCATCAAATGTTCTTTTATATTTCCTGATTAATTCAATTTTGCTTTTTTTCATCTTCAGTTCTCTCCGATTCTACGACTGATGTTTCTCGATTTAATTTTGCCTCCTTTTTTATGGTTTACTATTCTTAATATGCAGGTTTTTCACATAAATGTCTTTTCTGTTTCCCGGTTTATTTTAATTTCCTTCTTTTTTATCTTCAATTATCTCCGATTCTACGACTAATATTGCTGTTGATTAATCTCGATTTAATTTTTCCTCCTTTCTTATGTTTAACTATTTTTAATATGCATCAATTTCGTTTCGTTTGAACATCACAGTTCATTTAATTATTCAAAATTTCCGTTTACTCCTTTTTCGTACTGTTTACTGTTTTCCCTCCATGTATGCATTCTTTTTAATATCCCTATTCGTCCGTGTTCCAATTCCTCTTGCATAACTATCCGCAGTCTTCCCTTTAAATTTCGTCTGTTCACTCGCCTCTAAGAAAACACCATAACATCATCTGCTAAGCCAACCTGGCGTCTGATGCATGAAGGCAGGTGAGTCATTTGTTACCAACGACGGTACGCAACGTCTCTTTACGTGCCGCTTAAATTTTGTGAAAGCGAGAAGCGCCGAGGGCTGGCGCATGCCTTCGTGTTATGATGCGAACAGGCAGGCAATTTGGATGTAGGTCATAATAGTGGCTATGCTTGAGGTCTTGTATGTTGCATTAGAGTTATAGCAAGTGTGTATGCATGTATGCATGTATTTACGTATTTGTTAGAAGTAATTAACACACAATCGCGATCGATATCGAACCCAGGTTCAATTGAAAGGCAAGGATGTTGCCAACTGAACCACATATAATAAAGGAAATTGGAACCTAAGTACTGAACCACAATGGCCATAAAAGTAGTTAGAACGTTAAGTAGGGTGGTACATAAATTCCAGCTTCTTTTATGACTTCTTGTGTTGGGTTGGCAGCGCCCTTGCCTTTCAATTGAAAGACCTGGGTTCGATCCCGGTGTGAGTCAGAAATTTATGTATGTATTTGGTCTCTGTTGACTTTTTATTTGTTTTGATAATTTACACTTCAAGATTTTTTTCTATTTTATATGGACATTAAAGTATGCAGTTTACGTTACTGGAATTTGGGCTTGTTCCACGTTAACACAGGAGATTTATAATAATAATAATAATAATAATAATAATAATAATAATAATAATAATAATAATAATAATAATAATAATAATAATCTAAACAGATTTAATTTTTCAAATCTATTTGTACCCATACATAACTGTGGATTTGTTTCTCCACTTGAAGACTCGTGCTACTATGAGTATTTTTAAATAATAATAATAATAATAATAATAATAATAATAATAATAATAATAATAATAATAATAATAATAATAATACTGCCTTGGATTAGCAATACCGTTTTCATAAAACTTCCAGTTTACCAATGCTTCAAAGTTAATCCTCCTGTCTCATAAATATGAACACTGCTACAGACAGACAAACAGACAGAAACTGCAATTTGCAATAATGCCTTAAAATATCAAACTTAATCCTCCCGAATACTTTATATGCAAATATCTTTGCAGTATCTTACTCCACTTTACCTACTGCAGTATTTGATTGATACATTGCAATGTTGTTGCGAGAGTGGAATATGTATTCATGTGGAACAATATGGATTCGGATGCAGATAGATATACTATATATATACTGTAAATATATATATATATATGTGTGTGTGTGTATATGTGTATATATGTATGTATATATATATATATATATATATAATATATATATATATATATATTATATATATATATATATATATATATATTATATATATATACATATATATATATACATATATATATATTATATATATATACATACATATATATATATATATATATTTATATATATATTGCTGAACCCAATATGAGATTGCCAAAGGGTTTGCAGAACTTCATATGAGACTGCCAAAGGGTTTGCTGAACCCAGTACGAGATTGCCAGAAGGTCTGCCGAACCCAATATGAGATTGCCAAAGGGTTTGCTGAACCCAATATGAGATTGCCAAAGGGTTTCTGAACCCATTATGAGATTGCCAGAGGGTCTGATGAACCCAATATGAGATTGCCAAAGGGTCTGCTGAACTCTATATGAGATTGTCAAAGGGTTTGCTGAACCCAATATGAGACTGCCAAAGGGTTTGCTGAACACAACATGAGATTGCCAGAGGGTCTGCTGAATCCAATATGAGATTGCCAAAGGGTCTGCTGAACTCTACGAGATTGTCAAAAGGTTTGCTGAACCCAATATGAGATTGCCAAAGGGTATGCTGAACTCAATATGAGATTGCCAAAGGGTTTGTGAACCCAAAACGAGATTGCCAGAAGGTTTGATGAACCCAATATGACATTGCCAAAGAGTTTGCTGAACCCAATATGAGATCGCCAAAGGGTATGCTGAACTCAATATGAGATTGCGAAAGGGTTTGCTGAACCTAATATGAGATTGCCAGAAGGTTTGCTGAACCAAATAAGAGATTGCCAAAGGGTTTGCTGAACCCAATATGAGATCGCCAAAGGGTATGCTGAACTCAAAATGAGATTGCCAAAGGGTTCGCTGAACCCAATATGAGATTGCCAGAAGGTTTGAAGAACCCAATATGAGATTGCCAAAGGGTTTGCTGAACCCAATATGAGATTGCCAAAGGGTTTGCTGAACCCAATATGAGATTGCCAGAAGGTTTGCTGAACCCAATAAGAGATTGCCCAAGGGTTTGCGTAAATTGGGACACCTTACGAAAATTGGCATTCTTACTCGAACTGGGATGCTTACTTCAGCTAAAAGCCCTTTTTGTTTGTTCGTTTCTGGGTAAAAGCCCCAGGCTTCGAGAATTGTATCTCGTTATCTCTTCATTTCGTCTGGTTAGGATTGATGAAACTTTTGTATTGTGTTCAATATTGGCTCAATGTGGGATTTGTTCTACTTGATTTTTTTATTTGCTTTGTTTATTTGTTCGTACGGTTTCGTTTTTTAAGAAAACGAATGATAGTGGAATTCCGGTCTACGTCTGTAACCATGTATGTATTTATATAACATAATTATATGTATATATATATATATATAAATACACACACATATATATACTATATATATATAATACACAAATATATACAAATATATACATATGAATACACATAATTATATATATATATACATATATACATAGATATATAGTACATATCTTTCTTGGAGCAGATCAAGACAAAAATATTACAAAAAAATACAGAAATTCTGAGAAAATTTGAGAAAAATTAAATCAAAACAAGCATGCTACCTGATCTCCTGACGGACTTGGAGAAATAAAAATTGAAACAGGCTGACTTCAGATTTGCATGAGTAATTAACAATTTCACGCAGAGAGTGTCACAGAAACTACACGGTTGAAAAATAAAGAAAAAATACGGAAAATGACGCCACTTCAATTAGCAACAGGGGTTTCGGAAGAGGTTGCGTTGCAAATAGCAACTTCAGGTGAAAGCAGCTTAAGGTTTTACTGGGTTAAGATAACTTATGTTCTTATATTTCTATTTTTCTTTTTTTTTGTGGGTGTATTCCTGATTCCCCGTGAGCTAAATGTAGTTACTCGTTGTCGTAAATATCTGCGGTTTTTTAAGTTGGTCTAATTTTGATCTTTTTTGTGTTAGATAACTTTCATTACATGATTATATATCTAGTTGAATTTTTTATACAACATCATGCTTCCTGTATCTTACACACCCACACACACACACACATATATATACACATATATATATATATATATATATATATAATATATATATATATATATATATATATATATATATATATATATATATATATATATATATATATATATATATATATATATATATATATATATATTTTAAACAATACTTTATCGTTGTTTATATGTTTCTCTTTGTAGATCATTTTATTTTATGACAATCATTCCTTTATCATTATGATTTATTCTTTATATATATCATTTTATTTATGACAATATATATGTATATATATATATATATAAACCATATATATATATATACGTATACATATACATATATATATATATATATATATATATATATATAATATAAATGTGTGTGTAAATATATCTGTCGTATACTGCAATCTTGACTAAAGTTATTTATTATTGAGACAACTAGCTTTGGATGCCTAGGTAATTCAGCTACAGACTGGCTGTTGAGGTTTTGTTACTGACTCTCCTTGTACCACCCGTGACGCCAGATAATCTCCAATCGATCATTCAATCAATGGTGACAGCAGCCGTTAAATGTGAACAGCAATTGATACGGGACTTACTTTATTCAACTTCAAAGTAATTATTCCCAACTACACACTATGTAGCTATAACAAATTATAAACTACTGTAAGCAGCCTTAAAGTACAGAACTATAACAACCTATAGTAACTATAACCGACTATAAACTACTTTACTGTAGATTACTACAGTAGCAGAAAGGATCTGCATATCTACAAGAAATCGATCATTTTACGAAACAAAGTACTAAAGTGATATTAGCAGAAAGATGTGTACGGTTGTGTGAGTGGGGGTGGGGGCGTTGTGTCGATGGGTGGGTGAGGGGAGGGTGTTAAAAGCATAGAGAGAAAACGGAAATTCCAGAAAGAACTGGAAGAATGGAACGAGGTCGTAATGACGCCCTCAGGTCATCCGGGCAGCGTGGAGAGTGCAGGCAAGTGTTCCATAACATGGACGACTGTCTGTGCTACCCAAAACTAATGGCTTCCCATGCTTAGATAACTGAACTTAATAGTGTTTAGAATCCTCAACAGACTCACGACTAAATTATTATACTGCAGATAATTGCTGTTGAATATATACTTATTTAATTTTGCCATTTTCTAGCCTAAGCCAGTGCCAGTTGACGTCCTCGAACACGGGAAAAACTCAAGGCCACCACGTGACAGTTTAGCGGGACAAAATCATTAAGATGGAAAGATGCATTTCTTGCCAAAGCACGCTGAGGCCTTCCACCCCTACCCCCCAATTTCCAACTTACAACCCCCGGAAAAAATAATATATATATGGTAAATAAACAAATAAAGACGTACATTAATAAATAAATAAATAAACAGTCTTGAGATACTTTTCCATTATCGTCATTTCACCAATATTGAACTGGCCTCGAAGACTGGAATGCATTGACGTGGTAAAACTCAGAACTCTTGAAAGCAAGAGGCCGTGCTGGCATAAGACCAACTTAATCTAACAACGACAATAACAACGAGAGGTTTATATTTTGTGATAACCGAAGGTAGAGAAGCATGAGTAAAGTAGTCAAGAATTTATTGATTTTTTTTTTTTTTTTTTTTTGCCTTCTCGGTAACGTTATCACCGAAGTCGTTGTTTGTCAAAAGCTGACTGACTCAATCCAGATCGTACTATGTGTATGTCAAGAAGACAAACACAGTAGGCCTTTTCTTGGATGAAAGACATTTGCTATAATCTTCGTTGATTCACAAAATCAAAGAAAAATATTCTATTTATAAAATAGACCTAAAGGCTAAAATTGATTGACTGATTTACGGCTACTAAAACTGGCGTCACAACATCTAGGTTACTGACGCCGTTGAACACAACAGAATAAGATACAGAATTTAGACCAAAGGCCAAGCGCTGGGACCTACAGTATGAGGTCGTGTAGCGCAGAAACGGAAATTGACAGTAAAAAGATTTGAAAGGTGTAACACTATTATATGGACCAGAAACTTGGGACTTAAGAGGAAAGAGGAGGGACTGTTGGAGAGAACCGAGATGAGGATGGCGAGATGGATTACTGGAATATCACTACTGGAAAGGAGGAAGAGTCAAGATATAAGAAGAATGTGTGGTATATGTAATGCAAAGGAGAAGGCTAGGGAAGCTCGTCCGAGATACTATGGCCATGCAATAATAAGAGAGGAGGTGGAACCAATCAAGAGAGCTAAGAACATGCCAGTGATGGGGAGGGGAGGAGGAGGAGTGTGGGGCGTCAGCGGATCAGATGGATGGATGTGGTGAGGAGGGATGTGGGTGAGGTGGGACGGGGAAGGAAAATGCAAGGAACAGAAATGCATGGAGAAATTTGACTTGAGCGGCTGCCCCTGCTATACAGTGGGACTAATAAGGTAGAAAGAAGACGAAGAGGTTTGAAAGGTGTAACAGGAGGTAAACCTGGCAGCTGCACTACGAATCAATTGTTAGGAGAGGGCTGAGGAAAGATGGAAGAAAGAGAGTATGAACGGAGGTACAGTAACGGGAATGAAAGGGGTTGCAGCAGCTAGGGGCCCAGACGGAACGCTGCAAAGAACCTAAAGTAATGCCTACAGCGCATGGCGTGGGATGCACTGACGGCACTAGCTCCCTACGGGGGACGCCGTTGAGACTATGTAAGAATGGAAAACGAAACCAAATGTCAATAAAGACTTACAGATGCATCTGAATACGAGGAATACCAACCATCAGGCCATTCAAGAGACTTCAGAGAGAAGTGCAACAGGTCAATTGCGATTTGCATCAGTGATTGATGATGCTCTTGAGGACTCAAACTCACGAATTCAGGTTTGTGAGGAAAATGAGGCAACTACAGTGATTCGATTTGATTTATATATTTTACAAAGAGCATATCAATTTTCCATTAATGACTTGGGAAATCGATGAGTACCTTCGGGGATATTTCCTTAGTAATATATTAAAGTATTGTTTGATGGTTAGAGAATATTATTGATGAAAGTTGTTTATCAATAAGTAAACATTTAGGAATGACGAGTCAAGAGCTTTTGTATGATTAAAAGAGAATCTGATCATTTATGAAGTGGAACACACACACATATATATATATATATATATATATATATATATATATATATATATATATATATATATATATATATATATACTAATATATATACATATATATATAAATATATATATTATAATATATATATATATATATATATATATATATATATATGTAATCTTAACACATTCTAATTACATCATATCAGCTAAAAATTAAATCAAGTTAAACTCAATCTTTAACCTTAAAACAAACACTTCCATTAGTACCCGACGCAAGTTTCACGAATTGCTAGTTATAAGACGGACATTAAGTAACCTCTACTTAGTGCCTTACTAATAATGACAGCCAGTACTAGAGTCATATTTTTATCATACTTTCAGTTTTAATTTCCCATGAACAAGTTCTTCAAAAGAATGTACCGTGGGTATAACAACAGAATAATTATCGAATGTTTTGTGAACGACCCTAGATACTATTAATCAACATAAATACGAATTATTTTGAATACCTAATAAAGAATGTGCCGTGGTTATAACAACAGAATAATTATCGAAATGTTTTATGGATTGCCCTAGGTACTATTAATCAACATAAAAATGATTTTTTAAAATAACTAATAATCGGACATTACGGTAATCAATAATTAATATTGAAGACAAGTTCACTTACCGATATCATGCAAATTCTTCCTCCACAAAAAAAATTATCCATCTTTCCCCTGCCTGTTTGACAATATCCAATACTTCCAGGATCTATACTCCGAGTTCTGATTAAGAGAGAGAGAGAGAGAGAGAGAGAGAGAGAGAAAGAAAAGGTAATAAAGACGTGATCGATCCACGACGGGAAATGAGAACGATATGAGAAGGAAAGACCAATTGAATGGCCTTTTCCTGTCACGAAATTAAATTACCACCAGATAATTCTTCTTCTTCTTCTTCTTCTTCTTCTTCTTATTATTATTATTATTATTATTATTATATTATTATTATTATTATTATTATTATTATTATTATTATTATTATTATTATTGTTGTTTTTGTTGTTGTTGCTCCACGAGTCGAGTAATCATTTTCTCTAGAAGCAAAACACAAGCAAATATAATGTTTGTTTAATCTGGAACGACATTATTATTATTATTATTATTATTATTATTATTATTATTATTATTATTATTATTATTATTATTATTATTATTCACATAAGTCCTTCTCCGCTTTCACAGCAATAGCATTAAAGAAATCAACCCCCTCTTTTTATCATAATTTCAAAAGGAGACTAATTAGTAGGAAGTATTGGTGTATTTGACAACTAGTAAATACGTGTTCTTACCTTGATGTCAGAGTTAATTTAATAATTACGTTCCTGTCATAACGGCAATCCTCATTCCATAATTATTACAGCAAGTCTTTAGAGCTGCCAGCTCTCTCTCTCTCTCTCTCTCTCTCTCTCTCTCTCTCTCTCTCTCTCTCTCTCTCTCTCTCTCTAACAGCCGGATGGTTCTCATGTTCGGTGGTTCAAGTCCGTTGACGAACTACTTATCAACTATAATTCCTCTTCGGTATACATATGTATACGTATATTATATCCGAAGTAGAACGGATTGGATTTTAAACTACATTTGTAGCTTAATGAATTATATATGTGTACTATACATCATGGTGATGTGATAATAATTCATATATATATATATATATATATATATATATATATATATGTATATATATATATATATATATATATATATATATATATATATATGTGTGTGTGTGTATATATACATATATATATATATATAATATAATATAATATATATATATATATATATATATATATATATATATATATAATGTTACAGGCAGATAGTAAAACCAGGCATTTTAAGAAGTTCCTGAAATTTCAGGCAGATAGCGAAATGCACTTAAGGACATTTGATCCCCCAAGGGGCTAGTAATAAACATGGCGAAACAGTGACTCAACTCACCTACTGTACACTGTTTCGCCGTTTTTAATACTAGCCCCTGGAGGGTCAAATGTATTTCGCCGTGTTTAGTACTACCCCTGGGGGTTTAAATGTCCCTAAGTGCATTTCGTTATCTGCCTGAAATTTCAGGCAATTCGTGAAATGCCTGGTTTCGATATCTGCCTGTAACACATATATATAATACAGATGACGTTATTTTTCTAAATATGAAGTCAAAGGTGGTTATGAACGAAAAACATAATGAGGGTCTATCTACTTTTAAAGTGCAAGAAAATAATATCATGATTTCTCTTGCTGTGGTCGGATGCTGCTTACTGCAAACAGTAGAATCTGTCCCGCCCTGAATAACGTGAATTTGTATCCGAGAATATTTCTAAGAATTTAACAAAACAATTAAAGCTTTACTGTTCATCTAATGATGTTTCTTTCCCATACAGTAACAGACAAGACGTCTGGAAACTTGTCTTGTGCTACCTGATAGGTCTGGCATTTGTAAGAATAATGAAATGAAACAAAATTTTTTTGTAACAGATTAGATGAAAAACATTTACCGGTAATAAATTACATACGATGTTATCTACTGGCTTATCTATCGGTTTACCTATCTATCTATCTATCTATCTATGTGTGTGTGTGTATGTATATATATATATATATATATATATATATATATATATATATATATATATATATATATATATATATATATATATATATATATATATATATAATATATATCCATATTATAGACTGATATGATATTGACCCGCGAGCTCGCGTAAAACCTGAAAATCTTCATTTCTAATATCGAAACGCTTCATAATATGGAAATTGAAACGCCATTAAGTAGTGACTAAAAGAAAACGCATCTGATAAAAACCTAAATATACAACAAACTATCATAACTTCTCTAAAATAAATCTCTGCCCAACGTCAGCCATTTAAGAATAATTTCTCCTGCGCTCGCTGTTCCTTTTTATTTCTTTTGGGTAAATCCCTGGAAAGAATTTATCTCACGAAAGCGAAAGTTACGGCAGAGGGAAAAACAATTACAGAGAGAAGTCTCGGGGAGAGGGATAATCCCATTTCCCTTGAGTCTTCTGTTTCGTTTTCCTCCAAATTCATTCCCTTCGTTGCTCCGAGATGTAAACATATCTTTGTTTATCTTACTGTTGCTGGAGCTCTCCATACATATGTAGAGTCGATAGAGAATATACCTATGTGAGCAAAGGTATTTACGTGTGTAATATGAGGATGCTTTCGAAGAATACTTCCTGCTTTATTTGACTGAAGTAGCAAGGCGTATTATTATATTTACAAATTTACTTCTTAGGAGCCAGGTCACTCTAGACAACTCAAGGTATATGTACGTATGGGTAACATCAAAGAGAACTACTTGCAACTAATTAACGTAAGCAATGAAAATATCAATGTAGTTTTGAAATGAGTTAATAAAAATCTTTCTTTGTTGTTATATAATCGTTACTACCTTTTGGCCTACGAAGAGAAAAACATTTAACAACAATGAAAAGGGTTATAGAGGAAAGGAACGCCTAAGCTTTCAATTTGTAAGTTCTCCAGAAATCTGAAACTATTCACTTCAAATTATTTCCACAGAATCAGATGTCCAAATACCTTGTCTTCCTCTCCTATTCTTCCTTATTCCCTATTCTTGGAAGCTTACATTCTTGGAAAATACTGTCCTTAGCATCAGTTACCAATCCTTGCATCTAAACCCATTGGTATTCAGGCCATCAGATATTAATAAAAGTTGAGTTTGATTGTTCCAGTAAGTCTTGACAGAGCGACTTTCTAAACTTCTTGAAATCTTATATGCTAATCTTGGGATACATTCCCTGTTATCTCTCTCTCTCTCTCTCTCTCTCTCTCTCTCTCTCTCTCTCTCTCTCTCTCTCTCTCTCTCTGTCTTGTTTATGTTTTCATATCAAGGATGACAGGATTTGGCTAATCTTTCCACATATCGTATTTCCCTGTCCGATCTCTCTCTCTCTCTCTCTCTCTCTCTCGTTAATTTTTCCATATCAAGAATGACAGGTTTTGCTCATTTTTCCACGAATTGTATTTCTCTCTCTCTCTCTCTCTCTCTCTCTCTCTCTCTCTCTCTCTCTCTCTCTCAAACACACGCTATCGTACGTCGGTTCTGTGTATCTTGAATTTAGTCTGAAAAATGTAAATCGCTTTTCAAACTCACATTAATGATTAAGAGAATTTATGTTGGTTGTCAGATGAAGTACTGTAGGATAGCTTAATTTGAACTTTGGGGATTAAGTTAAAGGAAAATTCTAAAGACTGATCTTAACTTACTTTTGGGAAAATCGTATCAAACCTGAGCGAACAAAATTATAAATGCTCGCCATGTTGATGCGGGTGCGTCAAGTAAGCCTAATTAGTTCTTAAAAATGTGGGATTTTTTCTTTACTTCCTTCCTCAGGTATTGGGTTTTAGATGATTTCACTGACAACATTAACTTCCATTATCCTCGACGTGTCTGAAGAACGTTATTATTTATATATCTTTATTCAACATCAATCTCGATCGACTAAACACAAATTTGTTAAAACTTTATTTCTAAACATCACTTGAAAAAAATTTGTCCTGTCACTTTAAATAAAATGTCAATATCTGCGTCTTTTAATTATTTTAATTATATGTCAAATACAGGGTGAACCGCTCCATTAATGTACTTAGCAGTTATTAAAAAAAGAGCGAGTCAGTCTTGTTGAGCACTATTCAACCAAGTTTTCTCTCTATACATACATATGAATATATATATATATATATATATATATATATATATATATATATATATATATATATATATCATCACGCTCGCTCTAATTAAGAACGTCTGATAACTACACCTGACTAAGGGTGGCGGCGCTCCCGTGAGCAGAAAAGTGAAAAGTGAATGATACTCAATATTTACAAAAAAAAAAAAAAATGTAAAGGGATGGAGGTAAACTTAGGATGTTCACTAAATAGTATAATTCACTAAAATCAGAAGATGAGCTATGTACAGGAGTTATCAATAGAGCTCCGTGGCACTGTCAAGAATTATGTTACACAAAATAATCACAAGGTAATCAAGCAAAGTGCCACAACTGCAAATCTTAACACACTAAGCCTTTCGTAGGCTAATGGTTTTCAGGGAAAGGATCCGAAGAATGCACAGTAGGGGTACGGTAAGCGAGAACGTTGCACTGTTGATAAACCAGTTATCTTGACCTGTATGGCACCTGCGTATGCAGGAGATGGCACTGTCGATCTACAGTTGATGGTCACACAACAGGGACTCAGAATCACGGATCTGCAAGAGCAGGAAGGTTGAAACACATACAAAGAGATTCGAGTAAAAATGGTAATGAATCCTCGTAGGCAAAATATCACAACACTTGTCTTACATAATAATCACACTTTAAGCTTAAGTACGTGAGTGAAGCTAAAATATGTCACTGTTAATCACATTACCACCGCAATCAAAATCACAGGTATCTCTGAGGGAGATGGATAGGTATAGGGTTGAAGGAATTAAGAGAACAGGTATATATGCATACGTAGGCTTTAGGTATGGGGCATGCAAACAACCTCCAATCACATTACCTAGTCCGTGGACAAGACATGAGGTTTGTAGAGACAGGTTCCTGCAGTAAGGCATCAGCAGAAGCATTGTCATTCAAGGTTCCAAGGAAGGATCGACGAAGGTAAGGGCGCTGGCAGGCTAATAGGGCATCAGCATGCAGCAGTAAGCAGTGGCATAGGCACTACTTCAGGTAAGATTTCGGGCATAGTCTCTCAGTGACTTCAGGACAGGGGGACGTCGTAGCAGGGATGATGGTAGGAGAAGGCTAGCCAGAGAAGTCCAGTGGTGTGAAGTCGGGGAGTAGACTAGCGTAGGCATAGGGGTGACTGGCAGGTAAGACTGGGTGTGTGGAGTGCCAGTAGGGTGGCGGCGTAGAGTGGCATTGTAGAGGTGGATAGAATGGGGTATACTAGTGGAGAGTCTTCTGGAGACAGGTGAGTGAAGCGTCTACAAGCAGGGAGACACCCGAAGAGGAACTATATAGCATAGGTTATACTAGCGGTGTGACTTCTGGAGAGGGACTAACAAAGAAGGGGTCGTCTGGGCCAGTATTTATACCATGGGCAGCACCGGCGACGGTTGTATTTTGACACTTCTGACAGCCTCGTCTTAATGGGTCTTCCATTGTCCTCCTCGTAGGGGATGTCGCTAATCCAGCCAGGTACCTAGAAAGGTCATTGTATGGTAGCCAGATAAAGGTTCGAGAAAAGAGGTATCTATGGGGTGACAATGAAATGGGAGAGGCAGGGATGCAGGTATTAGTAGGCAGTGATGCAGGTGTGGGTCAGGTCAAGAAAGTGACCCTTGATGGCAGCACTGGTAGTTGGGAAGGCAAGGTAAACACAAAAATGCGAAGGGGTATGCGTGACTGGGGAATTGAGAAGAACAGTAACAATAGAAGGAACACACAGCAGGGACATGCGACTTGCAAGCGACTGCTAAACATGTCATCCTAGGGGTGACTCACTAGGGTCAGGTCAGATCAGTAACGACTTCAGCTACGATCGTAAGTCATATTCTCATTACAAACCTGCATTGGCTTAACCCGGCCTGAGAAAAACAAGGGAATGCTTGTTTTGAAAACAGCAAAACAACTTATATTTCTTTTTGGAATGTACGTTACTGCATCTCAGGAATGAAAATTTTAATTAAATTTATATTCGCAAAAATCAAGAGGGAAAAATCATGACAAACGATAAAGACGTTTGTGACAATATACATATATATATATATATATATATATATATATATATATATATATATATATATATATATATATATATATATAATACATATATATATATATATACTCATATATTTTATATATATATATATATATATATATATATATATATATATATGTATATGTATATATACATACATACACATATATACAGTATATATTTATATAAGTATACATATATACACATACACACACAGTATATAGGCCTCTATATATATACATATATATATTTATGTATGTATAACTGAATCACGAAAATATGGAACCTGATGAATATATATAAATAAAGGCAATCCACGAAGGAGAGAGAAACGACGGAGTGGTGCTAGGCCTTTCGACTGACTGTCCTTTACATCAGTGGAGAGCTATGTAATTTACACTGTATAACGCCCCGAAACCGGTTTTTTATTGGAAAATTTCCTTTCATTTACAATAATAAGTTCGATTAAAGTTAATTAATCTATTAAACAGAGAATTACCATCAGTTAATTTCCAACTCATTCCAAAAAATCCTCTAACAATAAGTTCTTTTTTCAGATAAAAGGACAGATTGGACCCGCTTTTGTCATCCAGCATCGCATATAAATGCACGTCCCAAGTGTGAACGGGAAACCTACGTTGGATGCACAAAACGGTTGCTACAGATCCGAATCCGTTGTCACCAGGGAGTCAGTTTCAGGAATGGCTGTAGACTGTCCGGACCCGAAGCCTTCAACATACGTTATCACGTGTTACACTGCAAAACTAACATCAATTATGCAGATTTTAAAATCATATCTTCCACGCAAGCTGAGGGGGAAATAACTGCTTTAGAGTTATCATAATAAAAACTACCATCCAACCCAGACAGCATAACTGGCCGTTTGTTTATATTTTGGTCTGCACTTCAACTTTTACTTACCCTTTTTCTTTTTTAGATGTTTTAGTTTCTTTTTTTTTTTTTTTAACTCAGTTAAGGTGGGTGATGCCAGTCTTCGTAGTGATTTTTAAATTGTTATTTTACTTTTTTTACGCTCTTGTTACAAGATGATTTTGTAAATTGCAGCCCTGAAGATGCAATGAGATATTGCGAAACGCCGTCGGCAAAATAAACTGTTGTTTTAATATACGTGCTGCCTTTTCCTGGATCCCCACTTGATAGCTGCTATGAAACTTACAGCTATATGACTTGTTCATATGTACAATTCCAGCTGACTAATTGCATCCTGACTCATACAAACAACACTGCCAACAGTGCCTGTATGTATATACACACACATAAATATATATATATATATATATATATATATATATATATATATATATATATATATATATATACAAAGACAAAATTAATGAAGAAAAGAAACACTGAATTTGTCTTTATTTATATATTCATCACACCATATTTTCGTGATTCAGCTATACACACATATACATACACACACTCACACTCACACACACACACACACACACACACACACATATATATATATATATATATATATATATATATATATATATAATGTATATATATGTGTGTGTGTGTTATTCTACTATAAACACGTTTATGTGCGTGTGAGCGTATATAAAATTCCAGCTGACCAATTGTATCCTGACTCAGGCAAGCAACACTGCAACAAGCCCAACACTAAACGATTTCCCAACCCTTCAAGAATAAAACCGAACGCAATATTCCATCTATCCATTTCCTTCAAGGAATCCTTCATCCTTCATCCTATTTCTTATTGCGAAGGATAAAAGCAACCCAGAAAGAGTACGTTCCTGGGATGTAACCTGGAAAAAGATATTCCTTTCCTAAATTCCTTTTTAATAGAGATTTTTTCTTTTTCTTGTTTTTTCGTTTAAAGTTGGATCCAGCAACAGAATAACAGCAGTCAAAGGAAGAGAGTGAAAGAAAGAAGGGAGAGAGAGATTTCGCTTCCATTCTTATGGCATTGGGCACAATTTATCTCAGTGCCAAAGCCACTGCCTGCAAGATCGACAGAGAGAGAGAGAGAGAGAGAGAGAGAGAGAGAGAGAGAGAGAGAGAGAGAGAGAGAGAATACAATTAAATCAGGGTCTCTTAAACTGACTTTTCCTAGAGAAACAGAATGTAAACATCGTTTCTGAGAGAGAGAGAGAGAGAGAGAGAGAGAGAGAGAGAGAGAGAGAGAGAGAGAGAGAGAGAGAGAGAATACAATTAAATCATGGTCTTTTAAACTGACTTTTCCTAGAGAAACAGAATGTAAACATCGTTTCAGAGAGAGAGAGAGAGAGAGAGAGAGTACAATTAAATCATGACGCTCTAAAATTATTTTTCCTACAGAAAAAGAGTAAGACTGTCGTTTCTGAAAGACAGAGAGAGAGAGAGAGAGATCGCCACAAATCAAGTGTTTTTTCACAATTTTATTCTTACTGGCTTTATTGTGCTAAATGACCCAATTGTATCTCTTATGCGTAATGGGGAAGATCAAAAATATATTATTTTTCTGAAAAGGTTTCAAGGGACACTGGATTGCTTACCACACAGGCCTAACAAAGTTATTGCTTCTATAATTACTGCTTAAGTTTAGTTTGAATCTATGAGCAACTGACGACTCACAATTACCAACTGAAAGTTGGTAACTGAAAGCAAATTGACTTGATAATAATTATGAACGAAGAAAACGTCAAATCAGGTTCAAGAACTACTTTCATATCTTCTGAACTTTAGAAAGCCGTTCGTTTTCATGGAATATCTTACCGCACTGCGCGAGAGAGCAATCAGAACTTTCCCAATATGCATAAAGACAGTTCATGCCCGTTTCACGAAACTTTCGTAAGCGTCATTGACTTAGAAGTGGTTTTGGTAAGAGAGTGAATGTGCATTCGTATACATTTCGAGCGTTCGTAAATGTTTTCGTAGAATGACTGAGACGCTGTATTTGATTTTTGATATTTAAATTGCTTTATCTCTATGTTGTTTCCATACATATGGTATTCTGTTCCTTAAGTACTTGGATAATAATAATAATAATAATAATAATAATAATAATAATAATAATAATAATAATAATAATAATAATAATAATAATAATAATAAGATAGTGTTGAAGGTTATATCCGCATCAGCTGCATTCAATTTGTATAGTTTTCTCTATCTTTCTAATAACAGATTTTTCAGGGTTGGTGCATGCAGTAACCCTGCAAATCTGTTGTAGAAAGACAGAAAACTATATAAATTGAATGCAGCTAATGTTTATAACCTTCAACACCAATCTTTGAAAGAGGTCTGCATAATAAATAATAACACAATAATAATAATAATAATATAATAATAATAATAATAATAATAATAATAATACCTCGACGAGCGTCCAACCTCTTGACCGAGCTGATCAAATTTTCGAGTCTTAATTGATTGCAATCTTTTGAGAGATAAGCTGGCATCAAATTCGAGAAGTAAATAAAAGGTGGAAAATAAATAAATAAAAAAATATAAATAAATAAAAGACAACAGCTGTATGGGGCAAATGCTCTATACTAATTCAACACACGAATTTAAGGGAAGGTTAATATTGTGGACATTTCATAAACATAAACATTAAAAAATAGGAATTACAAAAATAAAAGGATTTATAAATACGAATATACGATAAGGATAATGTACTGTACATTGTGGACGTTTAATAAACAGAAACATAGAAATAGGTATTTAAAAAATAAAAGGATTTATAAATACGAATTCATTTAGGGGAAGGATAATCTATATTGTGGATATTTAATAAACAGAAACATTGACAAATAGGAATTCTAAAGATGAAAGGATTTATAAAAATTAATTAAGGGAAAGATATATATTGTGGACATTTAATAAACATAAACATTGCATTGCGAACTAGGGATTTAAAAAATAAAAGGATTTACAAATACCAGTTTAGGGGAAGGATAATACTGAGGATGTTTAGTAAAAAGAAACATTGAGTTAAATAGAAACACTGAAAACACGAATTTAAAAAATAAACGGATTTACGAAAGAATGTGGATCACCCAGTTTCATATTCAACACGGACAAAATTATTCTACGAGTTATGCAAAAATTTTTAAAATTGCATAGGCCTAATTCCAAGCACCAAAAATAACACTGGGGTATTTTTTTTTTTTTTTAGACCGGGGTGGACCACTTCTGAATTCGTGATCAAAAAGTTCAGAGGTCACCCGGCCGCCAACCCCCCCCACCCCAACACATTACCTAATCAGTATTCTCCTGACGTTTTGGGGGGCAAAGGGTAACGGGCAGAAGAATAATCCTCTTCCGCCTGACAATTATATTGATAATTGTTTTGGCTTTGTTCGGGCGTTTGACTCTTTCTTTTCTGTTATTATTATTAGATTCTGCCAGGGACAGACAGACATGACTCATCCTCCGTGGGATCGATTCTAGGGACGCCGTGAGGAGAATTGGTGCGTTGGTTAGATCATTCAGAATTATATAAAAAGGAATTTGCAGAATTACTTTCCAAAAAAGATACTGGCAGCATTGAATGTATGAAAGTAATATTTCTAATGCTCATTTTTCATATAAATTATTAATTAATGATATAATAATAATAATAATAATAATAATAATAATATATTTCATTTCAGTTCAAGGCCATATACATGAAATATACAAAGTACAGACAATAATATACATATACTCTAGATACATGAGATAACAAGAATGAAAAATGATAATCGGCAATATCCACACAGTTGCTGAAGAAGTAGAAAAAATAATATTCATAATAATGGTAATGACAGTAATTATACTGAGAATAGTAAAACAAAAATATTAAAAATGATGATTAAAAAAACAGACTGCAGACAATTAATTCCCATCTAGGGACCTTAGGTGGTTGCAGAAGTCAGGCCCAGAAGGCTAAATACGAAAATTGAAAATAGAAAAACTCTAAAATGATAATAATCACAGTAATAGTAATAAAAAAGAGAATACTAATTATAACATTAAACGTAGGAAATGTAATAATAATAATAATAATAATAATAATAATAATAATAATAATAATAATAATAATAATAATAATAATAATGACAGAATCTGCAGGTGACACTTTATAATTGCAAAAATAGAGATTAAGTCATTTATGGAACAGACGCCTCATTATCCCATCTTTCCCACAATTTAGATCTTCTTCTTGCCTCGCTGCTTAGGATGCTTTGTATAAGCGAATTACTGCTGTTTGAAAGAAGGGTGATCAGACTGGGCACTGTTCGCCAAACAATGATTTCTGAATTAACCAGGCGGTTTTCTATGAACATCTGCGTGCCGGACTGGTAGCGAGGAGTGTTTGCGAGGCGTCTCAAAATGTCATTGTGAACAACGGTGATACGCCTCATGGCCTCTCGGGTATAGTTCGTCCAGAGGGAACATCCTATATACTGTAGCAGGATAGTGCTGAAGTGATCGTCCCACATTCTTGCGATAGCCTCGTCACCGACGGCTTCTCCCACTCTCCGTAATTTTCTAGATATTGCATCAGCTCTTAGATGCTTTTCATTCAGTCTGCAGTGCTTAAGAGCAAGTTTGAACTGCGATCTCACCTGTCTTATTAGCAATGCAAAGTGTCCTTCCCTCCGGCTACCATTTTGCCTCCACAGTAAAAACATTTCTCGTGAATGTGTATACAGATCATTAACCAAGTCATTCCAGCCAGGTACATTACGAGAGCTACCTTGACGAAATCTAAAGGTAGGCCTCCCAGAGGCAAGCATAGCGGAAGTTATGTTCGAATGGAATTCTTTCAGACCTCTCCTGTGGTGGTCATTTCTACATTTTGGGTCAATGCACAGTAAGGCGTCTGCCGGTTGAACTATTGACCGCAACCTGGTTTCCGTGGTTTCCCTAAAGGATCTGGCTTTCTGCTAGTTTTTAAAATCCCAGTTAACGGCAGGTGGGCGATCAGTTACGGGGTTCACGGTAGGGAGGATTGGGTACTGAATGACACCTGTAAGGGGATGAGATCGTAGCCCGTTGCAAGGTCGTAGCGAATGTTGCAGGTCACAACTGAATCATGGTGTGGAGACGTGATGCAGCGATCCAGCCATGAGGTTGTAATTGTGTCCCTTCTGTTTTGTACATAGGTATAGGAAGAGGGAGGGAGGAGCATTACATCGCTAATTTGGAGAGCGTGATTTTAACAGAAACGAGTAAGTTCATTATAAAATTGTTTTGTGAGGTGAGAATTAAGGTCCTCGATTATAAAAATATGATCAGCAGTAGAATCATGAATAACGCTGTGACTCACCTAGGACCATGCAGTATTCTTCAAAATTATTGTTATTTTCCCAGGCATATAAACATTAATTATTAGGATCTTAGAGTCCCCTACTGTCACTTGAAGCACCAGCAATCTATCATTCCGATAGGTCATCACATTCACTATATTGTCTGAAGATTTGTGCCACAGAAAGAAAGGCCCCCTTTCGGGCGACCGGCTACGATGTGATCTGTAACTTGCATCGATGAGGTCGAGAAAGCTCTGAAGTCTTCATGCACTGAATCGCAGATGGCAAGGCCATGAGGCCAGAGGAGCGTTCCTTGTAATGCAATGATACCTTTGAAGATTTTGCAGAAATGCTTTAAAAGTGGTTATTAGTAAAAAAGTTTTGATAGTTTATTTTTGAAATTAAAGGGATATGTATATATATATTTTTTGAAAGTATGTGTATACATTATATACATATATATATATATATATATATATATATATATATATATATATATATATATATATATATATATATATATATAATTTTTCTATATTTTATATTTAATATTACCCAAATCAACAATCAAATTTTTTTTACTGATGGTCAATTTTTTAAAGCATTTCATCAATTGGTAACATATATGAAAAATTACCATTTGAAATATTAGTTTTATGCATTATATACCTCCTGTATCTTTTTGGGAAGTAATTCGACAAATATCTATTTTTATATAATTCGTAATTATCTTACCCACGCACCAGTTCTCCTCACGACGTCCCTGGAATCGATCCCACGGAGGATGACTCATGTCTGTCTAATAATAATAATAATAAAAAGAAAGAACCAAACGCCTAACCGAAGCCAAAATAATTATCAATATAATTGTCAGGTGGAAGAGAATTATTCTCCAGACCACAACCCTTTCTTCAAAAACGCCAGGAGAATACTGAGTAGTTTTGTGGTGGGCGTTGGAAAGGGGGAGGAAGGGAGTGACCTCTGAACTTTTCGATCACGAATTCAGAAGTGGTCCAACTCTGTCTATAAAACAAAAAGCAAAAGAAAAAAAAACACTTTAGCTCCAAAAAAAAAAAAAACTTTGGCTCCAGTGTTATTTTTGGTGCTCGGAGTTAGGCCTATTCCCTTTTTTTTTGGGGGGGGGGGGATAAACTCATAGAATAATTATATCCGTGCTGAATATGATAGTGGGTATGAGTTTTTGCAAACGCATACATGGCACACACGGAAGAGGTCACCGTTGAAGAACGCCCAAAACCCAGAATCTACGGGGGATATATTGATGACATTTTCGTCACAACAAAGGGCGACAATGACACAGATGTTCTGGTAAATAAACTCCGAGCAAACTCAACATTAAACTTCATCGTAGAAAAGAGTGTTAACAAAATGCTTCCCTTCTTGGATGTACTTGTGACACAAACAATAACAAATACAATACCACAGTATATACTAAGACCACAGATGCTGGGAGGTGTTTAAATGCGAGAGGATAATGCCCTGATACATATAAACGATCTGTAGTTAATGCATACATAAAGCGCGCCATAACACACTGTTCAACATGGAAGGCGACAAACGAGGAAATTAACAGAGTTCAACAGCTGCTCACAAATAATGGCTAGACAGATAATATGATCCAGCAAGTGATCAAAAAGAGACTACAGGAGTTCCATAACCCAGCCCAGAGGGACGACACACAAGAAAAAGACAAGGAAATAATAATATATCACCAGACAACATACAACAAACACCAAGAAGATGAAAAGAAAGCCATCCTTGGTATACTGCGAAGAGGAACCACCCCCGTAGCGCCATATAATAAAATAACCACAAGAATTTACTGTAAGCCGAACCTCACGGCCTCATTAATAATGAAAAACGGTACGGACCCGTCAACGGAAAAAGAGGTTCCATCTGATATAGTATACAGGTTTGTCTGTACTGACGAGCAATGTCTGTCCCCCCCAAAATGCTACTGTATATCGGACACAAAACCACTTCACTGAAACGACGACGTATGCAGGCCCACACGCTATTCATCAGCACTTTGTAGACACCTACGATAAACCATCTCTGCAAAAATACTCTGAACACCAAAATCCTACACAGGAATACAATTACAACCGTTTATTGATAGCAGAGCAGTCAGCATCGCCATACAACGCCTCCAGCCTTAATTAACATCCAACGCGAGGCAGAAAGATCCTTGCCCTCATGCAGGGAGACATCCCTTCAACCACGTGGGACAAGACCGCGAACACGTGGATAGGAACACATAATAAAAAATATATAGAAATTGAACATATGTGTAATTAGTATATATTCATGTATAATCTGTGCATTATTTTCATTGTACACCACTTAATTTTTGTCCATATTTCACCACAATCTCTTGTAAATACTTAAACCTAAGTCTTTAGATACCTGTACTACCTTTCCGTCCTCATGACGGCATAAAACGCATGCGTTCCCACTTTTGTATTTTACGGGCTGCTCCATGAGCAAGAGCCCGTGCTGGCATAAGGCCAGCTTAATCATCAACAACAACAACACTTCTGTATTAATACGCTTGATAACCTCAATACGTATAGGTTGACGAAACAGTTGTCGCGTGTATAATTACTGAAGTAAATGGAAGAACCCCATTACCTGAACGTCTCCATCAGTAACCTAAAGCATGAAGTGAAGAAAATAGTAGGAAAATATGAAGCAATAACAAAAGCTGGTTAACAATTAGAAAGCCATTCTATTGCCATTCTATTTAGTGATGTTGTTGTATGAAAAAATTTACCTAAAAAGTATATATATATATATATATATATATATATATATATATATATAATATATATATGTATATATATATATATATATATATATATACATATACAGTACATAAAGTCCATCAATCGACTAACATGCTATGAGCCATTTTTAAAACCTGAATAAATCACCACTGAAAAACGACTTTCAAACCGCGAATATATCATTACCTATGACGCTATGACCTTACATTTTTTGTTTAAATTAAATTGAGGCTAATTCTATCTAAATTATGTCCATGTAACAGCTTTTGAAAACCGTTATTAGTTTTCCAAATATTTGCAAAAATGTTTATGTCATTTCTTTTCCTTCCAATTCTCCCATTTATTCATTAAAATGTGATTTATCGTGTTTTTATGATTATGAATCTCCAAGATGTTGGTTATATAGATATCTTATGTTATTTTACAACATTTTTTGATAGTGATAAATAAAAAAAATCGATACAAACCCCACTAATATAATTTTGCATATCTTTTTATGCCCTTTTCAAAAAAATTTTTTTTAAACATTTCCAAAAATAATATCATCCATACTTAATCAAATCAATAAACGCTAATAAATATTCCATGGAGTATGTTAATGATATTCCTAACACGCCTATGATTAATGATAACACAGCGGTCAATTGTTATTAATGATGGAGAAAAGGTGATTAATACAAAACAAATAATAAAAAATCCAAAAAATCCATATTGTACCACAGAGTTAATATACATTAATAAACATAAAGTATATTAAAAATAATCCTAACGAACATGTGAATAATGAATAATGATGAAGAAATGGTGATTAATGCAAAAACAATAATCAAATTCCAAAGACAATATTGTCACACACAGACCTATATAATAAACATTAATGAACACAAAACATTAAAAATAAGCCTAACAAACATGTGAATAATGATTAATGATAAAAATAATGGTGATTAATGAATAATATGATCATTAATGGATGAAAGGCATGGACATAATTGAATAATGTGAAAAAATATTTGTACTCACTCAAACTTCGGAGTTCTCGTCTTGTTTATTACTTTTGTAGTATAGTCTGTTGCATTGATCCGCAGACAAGCAGGGGCCAACAACAAGGAGTTGGAGAAGGAAACTTTGAAAAGGCTACGCCACAATTTGTGTTTGGAGGAAGCCAAGTTGACAGAGAGATAAGGACATGGCATAGCTTGGAGGAAATATAGTATTTTTCCACAAACTGTTATGGTCTGTTGCAAGACGATGACTACACGGACCCAGTTGTCGTCACAGAATTTGACAGACTTCATGGTACTTGAAGCCATGGATATTTCATCACTCTGTTCCAGCCAGCCTCTCATCAACAAGAGCTTGCGTTGGCTGCTCACAAGTGTAGGTGGCATCTTGCTTCACAAGCTAAAGCCTATATGATAACGACGAATGAAAACCTTGTAATATTTCCACTTTCTCAAGGTGATACCAGGCTAACTGACATCCCTGCAACCAAGGTAATGTTTTATAGTGCCCTGATGCTCACGTGACTCCAAATATTGCCGGTTGAAGGTGTCTTAACAACAGTAGTGGATGGAACAAACTGTCAGAAGTTATAGGGGTTAAGCTCCACACTCTAGAACACCCATTGTCTTGGTGTTGAGTTCAAGCCTCTCAGGTCCTTTACTGTTGTTCTTACGTCAGGCAATTGAAAACTTTTCAATTGCAAATTGGGTCTTCATAGCGCTTATTGCATGAATGGAGAGGAAGGCAGCCTTGCAGACTGTTATTTCCTTGCTACTGAAGGTAACACTGTACCTCAATGTCCACGTCTTGCTTTCTTCAGCCTTAGATCTATTCTTTATCATGGGTACTCTACGAGTGTTTCTTTGGAGGTATAGGGTCTGCAAGTTACAGGCCTAGTCCCCCACTGACCACTATGCCTTGGAGATCACATTAATAGCATCATGCACCAGTTTGGAGAAACATTCGGTCTAGCAGTTGCATGGAGAAATCGACCTTCTTAACATAACAGTTGCCAACAGCTTTGACAGAACAAGAAGAACGTTCACTTGACTTTTGGCATCATTAGACCTAGTAGCCTATGTTTCTATTAAAGTTTATTTTGGCTTTTAGAGCCATAACTAGCTTGTGTTTCTGATGATCGCACAAGCACTGGCTTCAAAACTGCTAGAGGTGGCATAATAGGCCTAGGCTACTCCTTTCCCTTCTTCTCTTTAACATCACTGCTTTCGAGGGCTTACCCTCACCTATCATGACACCGCCTTGCTCAGTAACAACATTTTCACCAAGATCTGTTACCGGAGATGGCTCACAATCACAACCACCATCACCTGAATAGGAAGCAATATTCCAAAGTTGTCTTTCCTAAAAGCCACAGACACCTAGAGCCATTTTCCTTTTTTTGTTTTTTTTTCACACATCCAGGGACTACTTGGCCACATTACACACAATCTACGTTATGTAAACTCATTCTAGCGGTAATATTACCGCTCAGTGATGAAAAATACCGACGATATTAGACAAAGTTGTTTATATATACCACACTCGCGTGTGTTTGACGAATACTGAATGTAACGAGCGCCGATTGGCTCTCACGCGATAATAACAAACGCTCTGATTGGCTGGTACACAGCTTGACGTACAACATTATTACGATGATAGTTATCACTTGTAACGGCTCTCCTGAAACATGATGCGGAGATTGAATTTGAATTTGATAGCCAGCTGCATGTCGTATAACATTATTCTCGATGACAGAAGTCTACATAATTCCTTTTCAAAAACATGCTAAGTAGTGGTTAACGTTAGGCATAAAAAGCTTTGCACTGAAAGCGATTTTCGTCCAAAACAGAGCCCGCGCTTAGCATTCTTGTAATACCACATTTTTCTCGTATGTTTAAGAAAGGGATTCCTATTCTAACCTGAATCTCGTAGGAGGAGGCGTATACCTTGGTATGTACTCACTGAAATCAGCGGTAGAATTCATCGACCTTCTCAATGCAAAAGGAACTGATGATGGCATCGCCTCACTCGATGTGGAAAGCCTGTTTACGAACGTTTCCGTCGAAGAAACGATCAAAATCACCCTTGATCGTGCATAGGCCCGAAAACGAACCGCTTCCCATACCTGAAGATATCCTCCGTGACATGCTGAAGGGCAACTGCTGTATGACGTTCTCGAGGTCTAAAAAAATCATTTTTTATTTTTAACTTCCTTATAAAGCAATTATGCTATAAGTATACTGTTCTCACACAGTTTCATCGTATCATCTTTAATATGACGATGGCTTTGAGCTACATGTCAGGATTATAAGTAAAATAATAATTTTGAATAGTTATAGATGTATTCCAGCAAATCAGAATGAAAACAAATCGTCTCAGTTTTCTCTTAAGCATGAAAGAAAGCTTAGAAACTTCCTTAAAAGAAAAAACGACTTCAGCGTTCAAAATTAAACCTTTTTCTGAAAATATATAAAGGCGGCAACTTTGACCGAACTGACTGCAAGAGAAAAAATTGGGGGATACGTTTTTGAGGACAGGCAGCCTCACTCAAAAGTTTTGTGACCTTTGATGACCTGACATCGTCATCATCATCTCCGCCAGAATATCCCTTAGTTAAGGAAATTTCCCCCTCTCTCTCTCTCTCTCCTCTCTCTCTCTCTCTCTCTCTCTCTCTCTCTCTCTTGAACAGACAGACAGAACACATATACCATATATACATATATATATAGTTATATATATATATATATATATATATATATATATATATATATATATATACAATAGTATAGAGAGAGAGAGAGAAGAAGAAAGAAGAGTGAGAGAGAGAGAAATAAATATTTATATAATACTGTTAGGAAATGGACACAATATATAATATATATGCACATATGTATACATATCTATGTATATATATATATATATATATATATATATATATATATATATATTTATATATATATATATATATATATATATATATATACTTAATTTCTCGTCTAAATTAACAAAATAAAACGATCGGATTTAATCATGAATAATGAAATGAAAATTTTAATAAAACCCCCTCAGCAATTCTTTTATAAACAACCACCTATTAAATTATCTCAAATGTTTGCAACGATGCACAGCCTCACTCAAAGACGGTTTGTGAGTGACAAGCAATTGTCTGGTGATGTTGAGATCGATGTCTTCCGGTGTGGAGACTTCTCTCTCTCTCTCTCTCTCTCTCTCTGCGTGTGTGTGTGTGTGTGATGTGATGATGTGTATTGATGTACATCAGTCGATGTTTTGTGCAGGTGCCTTGGTGAACCCTTTCTTTGTTTTGATTGTCACTCCTTTGTTGCCATTGTGTATATTCCTGGGGTCCATGCGATGGATTTAGTATCATCTCTCTCTCTCTCTCTCTCTCTCTCTCTCCTCTCTCTCTCTCTCTCTCTCTCTCTCTACACACATATATAGATATATATATATATATATATATATATATATATATATATATATATATATATATATATATATATATATATATATATATATTTATATATATATTTATTATATATGCATATATGTTTTTTTATTATATATATATACATATATATATATGCACTTATAAATGTGTATATATATAAATTAATTTACATAAATTTCCATATATAATGTGTGCATTATCAATTTGTTTGATAAAATAAAAATGAACTATTCATTACCTGTCTTTGTCCAATATCTTACTGTCGGCTTCCCCCAACTAGACAGAATCCTCTAAAGATATTTCTAAGCAACTGCGCTTTACGTATCTAGAATGAAATCAAATTTCTCCTAAATCCTTTTCATCCTTCTGGAAATTACCCAACGTTAAAATCAAATTGCTGGGGAATTCTTGAAGTGAACTAAAATCCTTCCATTTTAAAACAATATTATGCGAGTCATTCTCTTCTTGGAATCTGTACCCAACGTACTCATAAAAATCAATATTGCTGGGAATTCTTGAATACGGTTTTTGTTCTTCAGTGAACCTATTTGTATATATATTTATAGATTTAAATAAGCTTTAAATAGAGAACCATTTTAATAACTATCCTTTATAGCCCGTATATTTAGTAATCAAGTAACCATCTCCTTGATGCATTTACATAACATTTCCAATTAACCATTTTGTCCATTTATCTGCATATATTTAACATTTGCAATCTCTTTTATAACACTCTCTTTGCATATATCCATGTATTCAAGTAACATCTCCTGCAGTTCCTTTGTTGGGCGAGTCGGTAGAGTTGTCGGCTAGCACTCGCTAGGCCCGAGTTCGATTCTCCGGCCGGCTAATGAAGGAATTAGAGGAATTTATTTCTGGCGATAGAAATTCATTTCTCGGTATAATGTGGTTCGGATTCCACAATAAGCTGTAGGTACCGTTGCTAGGTAACCAATGGGTTCTGAGCCACGTAAAAATAAGTCTAATCCTTCGGGCCAACCCTAGGAGAGCTGCTAATCAGATCAGTGGCCTGGTAAAACTAAGGTATACTTAACTTTTTTATGGCCCTATTTA
>NC_089795.1:50245466-50257966 GCF_040412425.1 Macrobrachium rosenbergii
GTTTATGGTTTATTTCGCACCTCTTATCTTAGTTTCCACCCTATAGTTTCTTAACTGGTTCTAGACTTTGAATATTGGTTTGAGAGACTTAAGTAACAGATACCTAAAAGCACGTCCTCATTTATGCATTAAATAACAAATACCTAAAAGAACGTCCTCCATACAAACAAAACAAAGCCTCTCTAATACTACAAGTTGAACACTGAAGACTGAAATGTCTTCCTATACTATTTGCATGGGAAGATATTGCCTGGAAAGAACCAGAATTCTTCTTATACTCCTTGGCGATATCAGCCTCCTGTCTGAAATTGCCAAAAACAATATTCCTTCTTTTTTATTTTTTATTTTGTCCTTGAAGTTACGGGTTCACTTTGCATGTATTTAGGAATATCAAAATAACAGAAGGCGATAGGCTACAATCTAACTAGGGATGAATAAACGTCACGGAATTTTACTGATAATTTAGTAAGTTAAATATTTTATGTTACCATCCTTTTGAAAAAGTCTCGGACTTATTTTTTGAGCCTCCGACTAATAATATAATATATATATATATATATATATATATATATATATATATATATATATATATATATATATGTATACATACATATACACATATATATAATGTACATATACAGTATATTGTAATACAAGAGAAATAAATAATTAAACCAAATTTTTCAGAAACTTTCTTTAGAATTCTTTACTTAAATTTCGGCCATCATATAATAGAGTAAGATAATGAAGAACTACTACTACTACTACTACTACTACTACTACTACTACTACTACTACTACTAATAATAATAATACTAATAATAATAATAATAATAATAATAATAATAATAATAATAATAATATTGAAAAGAATGGTTGTATTATGCGAATTTATCTTATACAGGATCTTTTCTGTTTTCCTTATAATTCGCTTTTCAGGCTCAGCGATGTTGGTCAACAATTGGCCAATATTCATATTGGAAAAAGGATAGTGTGTGGAATGAGAGAAGTCTTTCATTGAAATATTCAATCAGAAATCCGTGGAATCCTTCGTGGTCTGGATTCAGGTTCTTCTACTTCAGGTTGTGGTACCGTCGACACGTTTCGACCATCTCGTTGGCCATCCTCAGCACTACAATGCCGCTCGCACGCAAGACGAGCCCCGAACATCAACATGGGAGAGAAGGCTCCGCCCGAGATGACCTGCCCCGGGCAGCCAATCATAATTCAGCACCGATCAAGACCCCCCTATAAATACAGACCCAAGCGCCTTGTTTCTCGTTACGGGATGCTCTAGGTGCAAGAGCCCGTGCTGGCACAAGGCCAGCTAAATCTGAAACAACCTTGTTTCTCCAGATCTTTCTCACGAGATGGTCGAAACATGTCGACGGTACCACAACCACTTGAAGTAGAAGAACCTGAATCCAGACGACGAAGGATTTCTGATTGGATATTTCAATAAAAGACTTCCCGCATTCCACACACTATCCTTTTCCAATATGAATATTGGCCAGTTGCTGACCAACATCGCTGAGCCTGAAAAGCGAATTATAAGGAAAATAGAAACGTTCCTGTACAAGATAACTTCGCATAATACAGTCATACTTTTCAATAAGACCTGTTGAAGAGAGGGCCTATTTCCTTCTAATAATAATAATAATAATAATAATAATAATAATAATAATAATAATAATAATAATAATAATAATAATAATAATAATAATAATTCTGTGATTATAAGATACATGTATAAAAAAAATTGTGAAAAAAACAAATAATAATGAATATCATATCATCTTGCACATGTAATCAAACAAACATTATTCCCGAACATAATATCCAACCTCTCCGACATTACTGAGACAAATAAACACAAAAACATCAACAGATAAAGAAGAAATATACACAGAAATTCGATAGCAAGACACAGTCTAGAAATCATAACATACGCTGAACTATGTCGAGTAACCTTTGAACCAATGTTTGTGTTTTGAGGGATGACCCTGATGTTATTCAGTGATGAAGAAATAGAGTTTTTTTTTCTGAAAGAAGGGTGTATTTGTTTTTTGCTAAAGGGAATTAAATAAATGGAAGATAAATGTTCCCTTTATGTCATTCACTTTCAATGCTGTTTATATTTTTCTGTATGTTCTAGAAACTGTTTTTCATTTTCGCTAAAGTATTCTTAATCTGTTTATTTATTTATCAATATTGTCTCCATCTTTTACAGCCAATACCTTTACATAAAGTTTGCAGTAATTTTAGACACAGAACTCTCACCTCTACTCGTACTTTTCTCTCCTCTCTCTCTCTCTCTCTCTCTCTCTCTCTCTCTCTCTCTCTCTCTCTCTCTTCTCTCTCTCTCTCTCAACGATTGCATTACAATAGCAAAAATGTAAAAAAATCAAAATGTCTATTTTGGTGCAAATTCCTTAGCCTTGTGGTCTCAGGGTTCAATGGCTGTTAAAAATTTGCGAAATATATTGTAAGTTACTAGCCATTACTCACTGAGGAATAAAGGTATTCCAATTGGACATTTCTTCTTCAGCTTTTTCCACGCAAAGATTTCGTGTTGCAGGATCCAGGGGATGGAAAAATATCCAAGACTAATATATTTATTTATGTTTTATTCAAAATCAAAAAAGGAAATTGACAAAACACTGGAATGCGTATGAACCAATAACCTTATATTCTTTTTGTGATTATCTGTACTGAAGAGATAGTATTACAGTTATAATTTCTGCTGAGTTTAATTAGCAACAATCTCTCTCTCTCTCTCTCTCTCTCTCTCTCTCTCTCTCTCTCTCTCTCTCTCTCTATATATATATATATATATATATATATATATATATATATATATATATATATATATATATATATATATATATATATGTTCTATATATATATACATATATATATATATATTTTATATAAATATGTGTGCATGTGTATATTTATATATTATATATTTACACATTTTTACATATACATACATACATGTGTTACATATTTATATGCTTATATATTTACACACATACATACATACATATATATGTGTGTGTGTGTGTATTCATCACATTCGCGTGCTGTCGCCAGTGTCATCACAAAGCTGTCAGAGGTTTAATTTGCATATCGAAATCTGTGTAGCATGTATCACGATTCTGTGTAACTTTGTATGAAGCTGAGTTTTACCAAAACGACAAACAATCCATTCTTTTAGCAGTCGTTTGTGACTATAAAACCGCCTCAGTTGATGACCTGAGCCCAGAGGTCCACACAAAAGCCTCTCAAACTTTTTGAAATTTAACCAGTCTCACTGGTCACCTTTGGATGAGAATCCTGCCTGACATATGTCCTTAATCTGAGCCAACGTTTTATAAAAAAAAAATTTTCTAGTTGCCGTGAAAATGTAAATACTTCTCATGTTCCTTCAAGTGAACTATCTCACGCTTGTTATTACTAGGTCGTTTTCTCATGCATTTGTTCTCATTTCCTTACCTCGTTCATTGTCGTAGTTATAGCAATAACCCTTCTACATTGTCAGTTAGCTAATCCACACTCGACCACAGTAGCCTGTCACTAACACTATCTCATTCACTATACTGGGCAATTAGAGGAGAAGGGAGCTGAAAGTGTCTTTTTGACGAGTGCTTCTAACGTTGAGTGTTGTTTCTCTTCTTAAAATGTTCTTGTTCAACATTCTAAACTGCTGAATGTTGTCTCTCTCCTCGTTCAACATACTTACCCTCGCGTGGAGGACTGTATAAAAACGCCATAACCATTTGCTTAAACATGGACCTCAAAAGTTCAAGCGAAGATGCAGTGCATTACTACCCTAGAACAATTCACCTTGTGTTTTAATACTCTATTTATATTTTTAACTATTTGTTTATGAAATTTATTAATTTACATTTTTCCTTTTCCAATAACTGAGCTCTTTCTTCTGTATTTCCCATCACCTTCTGTTAATTCTTTCTAATGAACACCATTATATTCTTTGGAAGCTTGAATTTCAAGCCATTTGCGCCTTTGGTGGGCTTGTTCCATATGAATAGAGTTCGTCTCCTGAATAATAATAATAATAATAATAATAATAATAATAATAATAATAATAATAATAATAATAATAATAATAATAATATGAAGTGCAAGTAGACCCTTATAAAGCAAAGTTATTAAACTGATAGGCTGTATTAAGACAATTTATCGATCCATATAGTGTCTTTTCTAATCTTTCCGGATTCGTTTTAGGCTCCCATGACAAGAAACATGGCACTATATTCATGTTGAAAAGGACAGTGTGGAATATTTCCAAGTTTTTTTTTATTGAACCCAGACGAACGATTTCCTGATTGAATATTGTAATAAAGACTTCCATATTCCACACTGTCCTTTTCCAACATGAATATCGGTCAGTTACTGGACTAACATCGCTGAGCCCGAAAAGCGAATCATAAGAAGGATAGAAAAGACCTATAAGACAAATTCGCATAATACAGCCATCCTTTTAATAATAACAATAATAATTAAAATCAACATTATTTCATGAAAAAATAAAGTTATGGAGTATAAAGTTTTCCGGAACTAAATAGACCAATTAAGACTTTTAATGATTAAAACGATCCATCTCATTTTCCGCTAAAAATCTTCCGGGAAGTTTTTTATAACAAGAAACATGTTAATTATAGTTTTTTCTTCTTAAGTTGCCACACGTGTATTTTTTTTTATATTTTCCGTAATACGTTAATTATAATGTTTTTTTATCAATAAGGTAGAAAGGTATTTCGTTAAGCAAGGTAGAAGCATCTTAACCAGAGCTGTAAATATATTGTCTTGAGTTTGGTGATAATTATTTGGTAGAAGTACATGTACATATCTATATATGTATACATACACATACACGTATATATATGTATTATATATGTATATAAACATATTATATAGAGAGAAAAAATATATAATATATATATATATATAACATATATATATATAGATATGCTTTTATGTACTGAATTTGCTTATATATGCATATTCCTATATATATATATATATATATATATATATATATATATATATATATATATCTGAGAATGGGAATGTATAATAACTTTACCAAGCTTATAAAAAAAATTATATATCATTAGAAAGCCATTAGGCTTAGGTTTTCGGTGAGGAACCCTGTATATCAGCTCTTAAATCACCTTTGTATAATTCAGCTGTTATGTATCTTTTAATTACTATATATATATACATATATATACAAATATATATAGATAGATAGATAGATAGATAGATAGAGAGAGAGAGAGAGATGAATAGGCATATATATATATATATATATATATATATATATATATATATATATATATATATATACGTACATATTTACATATGTGTGTGTTTTGTGTGTAGACAGACACACTTACGTACAACGTCATACCAAAACCTTATTTAAAAATCCTAAAACGAAAACCAGCTGAGAGGCAAATCAAGAAACCCTTCACCACCACCACAGAAAATCATCGCGAAACTTTAATGGAACAGTGAAACGACTCTGGGCTCTGGTTATTTGGGACACGATAGCGTTCCTCCTCCCGCCGAAGGACTGTACGTGACGTCTCCTTGATATAGATCCTGACTTTGGAGGAGAGTTTCCATGGCGGGATGAAAAAAAAAAACTTTTATTTTTATCTAGTTAGGTTTTCTGAGGCTGACGTCATTCGCGTTATGTATGTATGTATGTATATACATTATATGTACAGTATATATTTATGTATGTATGTATACACATGTTTATATATATACATATATATGTATGTTACATATTTATATAGATACACATATAGAAATAAATATGTATGGTATACAGGAATATATATACTTTATATATATATATATATATATATATATATATATATATATATATATATATATATACATAATATATTTATATATATATATATATTTATATATATATATATATATATATATTTTTCTTAATTATTTTCTTTCATTCTGTTTTGTCTGTCATATACTATGTAAATTATTATTATTATTTTTCTTAATTATTATTATTATTATTCAAAAGATTAACCCACCACAAAGGCCATTAGCTTGAAATTTAAGCTTCCAAAGAATATGACGGTGTTCAGTTGAAAGAAGTAGCAGGGAAACAGGAAATACAGAAAGAAGAGATCACTTATTAAAAAGGAAAAATAAATTAACAAATTATTAAAAAATAGATTAGAATATGAGTTTTTATTATTGAATCATATTTTTTCTTAATGTGATTGATTAACTAAAGACTTTTTTTCCCAAATATGATATCTTAATTATACGCTTCGAGGCTTATTGTGCGTACGTTAACGACAGTGTTAATTAATGAGGCTTTTGAAGAGTCGCCTTACCTGTATCTTCAATATCAACTTTAATCAGAGCAGCGTTAATAATAGTGAAGCTTATTAAACTTAATTTATCTCAGACATTTTTTTTTTATTACTAAAACACGTTAATGAGAACCATTACACTTCTACAGTTTCTAAGTAGAAATTTAGGTAGTATCATTTAAGCCCACATTACGAAATCACTCATTCCGTGAAAAGGATATCTCGTTATCAATTCCCTTCACTGACAATATTATTTTCCAAAAGTACCCTTCTTCTTCCATTGTGATCCCACCTGGCGCTCTGCACTGTGACGTATTGTGCAACGTAAACAATGGCATTGTTTTTATGAATGGACCTCGAGTTGGTTTTATGAGTGAGTCGCTGAGAAGCCTAAGGTGTCTCTGAACTTTTACGAGCTTTTTTTTTTTTTTAAAAAGGAAGCAGTTAATGGCTTTTAACTCTACAGTTCGTCTGCTTTTGTTTGGCAGGACTGAAAATAATTGCCTTTCACTGTATTTTGATTTTTATTTTTTATAGTTGTTCAGTTCACACTCTCAGTCTCTGTTTTAAGGAGAAAGATTGTTAGCTTTGAATATACTAGATCAAATATAAAACATTGTTTATTCGAAAACTAAGGTCATGAATATATAGCTGGAATGGAATTGGAGTAAACATAAAACGCGTATTCTTTCCTCGAACATGACACCTTTGTAAACAATACTTATGTTTTAGCCTTGAATAAGCGCTGTATATTTGTTGGAACTGGGTCGCTCTTGTGATAACATGCTTGCAATCAAAACAAACACCAAGAAAGGTGTCGCTTGCAATTTTTATCAACTCTGATGTGTTGCGTCATCGCTGGGACTTGGCGGTTTGTTTACGTTCTGAAAATGTCGTCGTGCTTCGTACATTAGTTGTAATCTGTAAGCGATTCTTGTACAAGAGATTCTGTGTCTGCTCACGATTCTTATATAGAGGATTCACTTTGCCTGTCCGAGGCTCTCTCTCATTTGTTAGAGACTCTGACTTTCTTTGTTAGAAACATTCTTTCTTTGTCAGAGAATTTCTTTCTTTGTTAGAAATATTTCTCTGGCAATAACTCTTCTTTGTCAGAAGCACACTTTCTTTGTCAGAAAAACTCTCCCTTTGTCAAAGACTTTTTTTTGTCAGAAACACTCTTTCTTCTCAGACTCTCATTCTTTATCAGAAACACACTTCCTTTGTCACTTTCATTCATTAACTGCTTGAAGTAGTTGACTACCTGACAATGTTTCTCAGCATATATATATATATATATATATATATATATATATATATATATATATATATATATATATATATATATATATAAATAAATATATATTTATATATATATATATATATATATATATATATATATATATATATATATATATAAATATATATATATGTATATATATATATATATACTGGCTGACTAACCCAGCGCTGCCGGAAAATTCTGAATGACAACCAATAAACTCTCTCTCTCTCTCTTTCCTGTTGAGATAGTTGCTTCAGTTACATTGCCCAGCATTTTTGACATTTTATATTTCAACTCCTCTCACCCACTATTCCTATCGGGGCTGAGCATGGACTTAAAGGGCATCGGGAGTATCACTATTCATTTCAGCGACCTCGAAAACTATGGAGTAAACACTAATATCTGCTTGTTTTTGGACATTTTATTTTCTCACCCCTTCTTACCCACTCTTCCTATCAGGGCATTGAACTTGGACATACAGGCATCGGGAGTGTCACTATTCATCTCAACGACCTTGAAAACTAGTTAAACATCAATATCTGATGTTTTTGGTTATTTTTACATGTCACCCTTTTCCCACCCTCTTACCCCCACCCCTTTGGTTCCAGATAGTAAGTCATATGTATACCAAGTTTTGGTTGAATGTAACAATGCGGTTCAGAGTTATGCTGGAACATACACACACACACATCCATTCTTATATATATAGAGTAAATATGTGAATATGTATATGTACATATGTATACATATGTATATATATACATATATATGGGTATGTGTGTGTTTTGTGTTATGTGTGTGCGTATCGATGCAAGCACAAATAAATCCCATTCTGATTCGTGTGTTGAATCACAGTCGTAGCCTGGATTCACTTTCTGTAAAGGGGATCCTTCACAGTCATTTAAAAAAGAAAAACTTCTCAGCCACAGTTCCAAAACTTACCAATGGAAAATTGGGCAGAGAGAGAGAGAGAGAGAGAGAGAGAGAGAGAGAGAGAGATTATCTCCAATGGGAGAGAGGGAAGCCATAAAGTAGACCAACCTCTCCATCCCGATGAATACTTTAGGACAAACTTGAACTTTATCCTCTCTCTCTCTCTCTCTTTATTTCTTTTTCCCTCTCTGTGGACTTAACTTCGGCAAAAAATCTTAGTTGTCTGGGCGTATCTGTGTGTGTGTTTGTAAATTGCATTTAAGTGTGTGTGTGTGTGTGTGAGTGTAAACTGTATGCATATAAGCGTGCACGTGTGTAAATTGCATGCATACTGTAAAAGAGCGTGTGTGTGTGTGTGTGTGTAAATTGTATGTATATAATCGTGTGTGTTTGTGTGTGTAAAGTGTATCTATAGGTGTGTGTTTGCGTGTAAATTGTATGCATATCAGCGTGTGTGTGTTTGTGTGAGTGAAATTATTCATATAAGCGTGTGTGTTTTTGTGTGTGTATAAACTTATCCGTATAAGCATGTGTGCGTGTGTGTGCGTAAACTGTGCATATAAACGTGAGTTCTTACGCATGTACATATTTAAACCTCAATAATATTTCTCCACTGGATGAGTCCCTTGGGGACTATTTCCTCCCATTCCAGAAATTATTTCCATCACATTATACGAGACTGGTTGGCGTTAGCTACGCTTTTCAGACTTCTTATATTTTCCTTTTTCTTCTTCTTCTTTTCTTCTTCTTCTTCTCTACCTCTCTTTTGGCATTTCATTATCACCTGTACTTTTTTGCAGTTTCAGGACCAATTCAAGATGAATTCCATATTTATGCTTTAAATATGATTTTGAGGCACATTACAAAATCCTGTAGTTTTTGTAGTTAATCTTTACCTACGCAGAGATTAGTAGCATTCATGTAGATAACACTGAAGGCCTTATTAAAGGGTGTTTGCTGCGTACCATTGGCCCCCAAAAGCTTCCACCTCTTAGCCTTTTTGCTTTACTCCTTTCTATATTCCTTTCTTCTGTCTAGCTGTCCAACACCTCTAACAGTTATTTTTCAGTGCAACTGTGAGAATTTCTCCCAGTTCCACTTTTAGATTCTTGTACTTCATATTCGTTATTTTCTGGATTTCTTTATCTTGTTGTCCAACCACTCCAACACCCTCTTTCTACTGTCTTAAGAGCTGAATGGCCGAAAGTGCCCCTTCAGTGCTTGGTTTGATAACCTAAATTTCATAAAACCAGTCAACATCAGGGTCACATCCAGTGTTCATTCAAAGCCATAGTCTCTTTGTCAAATCATCTACAACTTGTTTATTGCGCGGTTATTTGGAGAAGTGATTGATAGAGCCACGAGGAACTAAAAAAAAAAAAAAGCTGTGAATAAGTGTTAAATAATTATGAAAACAAAAGAATTTTTTATTTTTTTTACGTTATTCTTGCTTTTTTCTCTTTTGGCTCAAGTTTGGATAGCTGGTTTAATTCTAGACTTGCTAGAAGGAAATTAAAAGTGATTCAACTCTGATGGAAGTTGAATCTTAATAATCATGATTTTTGCTATTTTTTATCTAGTAATTTTTTTAATCTATTTTCACTGAAGGACAACGATCTGAACACATACACACTTGAATGAAACAAGTGACAGTCGTTATGATAGAGATAAATTTTCGTCAGTGTACCAAGATATGCAGAGAAAAATTTAAATATAAATACGTAGACTCTCAAGGACAGTGCCAAGCCTTACCTTAAAACAGAAAAAAATAAAAAATCTACCACAGGAACATCTGGTACCTTACAAAAACAGTTTATGCAAAGAGAGCAAACTAAAACTCTTCCCTAAAGGGTGGGTGAGCCGATGGTTACGAACCGTAGCAACTAGGAACAAACAATCTAGGATATATTAGGGAATAAAGTTTACACCCATAGCTGGTGTTTACAAGTCTAAACCTCCAATTTTTCTTCCACAAATATGTTAGTCAGCCGAGGGCCCGTTATCATTATTCTGACCTCCCAGGCTAGAGTGTTGGATCTTAGCCAGTTCCAAAAGTTTAACCTTAAAATTTAACCTTGCTGCTATGCTGAGGTTGGCCCACCTCCCAAAATCTAGTGCATGGTTCTTCAGACTTGTCCAGAAGTGATATGGCCCATTTCTTATCATTTTTCCTTGGCTGAATCTCTTGCCAGATTGGTCCCATGGCCTGTGTGAGGCACCAGGAACATGAAAATAGTTGCGTTTGTTTAGTTGTTGATCCATTCAACTGTTTATTTATTTATTTATTCATTTATTTATTAAAGTGCCTGCCCGTGACTTGCTTTCAAAGCAACGATTCCAAAATATCATAGGGGACGCAACTGGTTACTCTCAAGTTTTTCTCTCTTTTTTTTTTTTGCAGATAAAAAACCAACGGATTCTCTCTATCTCTCTCAGTCTTTGAATTAATTTTTCTCTTTTTATAAAAAATTCAACAACTAAAATCTTTCTCTGTCTGTCTCTCTCTCTGGCTTTTAAGTACGTTTCTGTGTACTGTTTACAGAAAATGGAATACATAAAACAATTCTCTCTCTCTCTCTCTCTTTGTATTTGAATCCATTGTTCTCTTTTTACAGAAACTGGCACAAATAAAACAAATCTCTATTTCTCTCTCTCTCTCCTAATTAGTTAACCATCTTCATAACGACAATTCATCTTAAATGATTCTTCTGTTTTCCGCCCTGGGAAACCTATGGTCTCACATCTACTTCGGTAATTGACACAAATGAGAGAATTTCTGTCACTTGTGCTTCAAGATTCTCCAGGGAGAGAGAGAGGATGATGCAGAAGTAATTCTGAGTTATTTCAAGCTGCTAAAGACTCATTTGAACTCAAGTGCTAGTTATCCTTATCTGAAGAAATAATTAATTAATATCCTGATCTGAAGAAATAATTAGTTATTATCCTGATTTGAAGAAATATTGAATTATTATCCTGACCGAAGAAATAATGAAATATAATCCTGATTTGAAGAGTTATTGAACTATCATCCTGCTTTAAAGAAATACTGAACTATTGTTCGGATTTGAAGAAATATAGAACTATTATCTTGATTTGAAGTAATATTGAACTATTATCTTGATCTGAAGAAATATTGAATTATTATCCAGATTTGACGACATTGAAGTTAAACGATAATCATCTAATTTGAAGACATTGAAATCAAGGGATAATTATCCTGATTTTGAGACATATTGAAATCAAGGAATAATTGTCCCGAGTTGAAGAAATATTGAAATCTAGAAATAATTATCCTGATTTGAAGGCATATTTAGATCTAGAAATAACTATCCTGATTTGATGACATATTGAAATCAAGGGATAATTATCTTGATTTTCAGACATATTGAAATCAATGGATAATTATCCTAATTTGAAGAAACGATGACCTCAAATAGGAAATCAATGGGTAATGATCTTGATTTAAGAAGATTATGAACACAGATTATGATAAGAAGAAATATTGACTTCAAAGGATAATTATCCTGATGTGGAGAAATAACGAATCAAAGGCTTATTATCCTGATGTAATGAAAGAATGACTAAAGCGATAATTATCCTGATATGAATAGATTATTAAATAAAGGGATGATTATCCTGACATAAAGAAATTATGAAAGCAAGGAAATAGTATCCTGATCTGAACCCAAGCGATAATTATCCTGATATAAAGGACTATCTGCAAATAAGATGTTATAGGAAATATCTTTAAGTGTTCATGGTCATCTAGTGGCCATTTTCTAACAAAGAATATTTCCCATTCGTGTTTATTATTCTTAGATACTGTAGGAAAAGTAAGAAATAGTATAAGGACTCAATAGAAGAGCAATGGATGGAGAGAGTAAATATTTTCTATTAAA
>NC_089795.1:50272966-50295466 GCF_040412425.1 Macrobrachium rosenbergii
GTTCAGCGGAGTCTTTTTTTTTTAATAATAAAAGCGCTGCCAAAATTCGGGGGATTTGCAGCATTAATAAAAAAACTGAAATGCAAAAATGCGCACTGGTCTCTTAATCACATTTTCGTTATATGGAAAGTGAAAAAAATTTTTGTCTAGCAAAATCTGTAGAAAATAAAATGCAGACGTTTCAATTTCTAATTTCTATCGGTTAAGATTTTTTCTTATATATTTCTATATATTTCTCTTCGTATTTGTAAATTGTTCTTTGATGACTAATTCTTTGTAAAAGTAGATTATGAATTCATGTTTACAATTCGTATTAAATATCGGAGATAATGAACGCATAGACATCCCTCCACGAGGAAATTATTTGAGAGTTTGGATTCGAGTTAATGTGAAATCATTGAATACAAAACACACGAAAATAATGAATTTCTGTTACTCACCAATTGTGGAAAGGCCAAGCGCTGGGACCTATGATGAGGTCATCCAGCGCTGAAAGGGAAACTGAGAGGAATAAAAAGGTCTGAAAGGTGTGATAGGAGGAAAACCTTTCGCAGTTGCACACTGAAACAATCGTTAGGTGAGGGTTAAGGAAAGTAAGACGGAAAAAGATACATAAACAGTTACAGTAAAAGGAATGAAAAGGGTTGCAGCTAGGGGCCGAAGGGTCGCCGCAAAGAACCTTAAGCAATGCCTACAGTGCACCGCATGAGGTACATTGACGGGACTAACACTCCCGACCCCACCCCCACGGAGAATCACTAATTGCAAAATTCCCGTAATGGAAAAAATGTTTAAATATATGTGAGATTCTAGAATTATTAGTGATTAAACCGTTTAACAAACATGACTGAATGCAGGTGATTTGTGTTTATAATTATAATCTCGAATTTACGACATAACAGAAACCAATAATAGGATTTTTTTTTCTACTGAATGAAGGAAATAAATATTAATAAGTTCAAGGAAATATAAATTTAGGATAAGGCAACTCACGGAAGAGAATATTTAAAGGAAATTAATTTACTTATCTTTTTTTCAAAAGAGAGATGGATTATATCAAATGGCACAGAATTTTTCGTAAAAGGACAAGAACATTGATTATATCTCAGATATAAATAAAAGCCTCATATACATACATACATATATATATACATATATATATATATATATATATATATATATATATATAGATAGTATATATATATATATATATATATATATATATATATATATATATATATATAGATATATATATATATATATATATATATATAAATAAATATATATATATATATATATATATATATATATATATATATATATATATATAATAATATATATATACATATATATATATATATATATATAGTATATATATATATATATATAAATATATATTTATAATAAATACATATTTATAATATATATATTCTGTACGTGTGTGTGATATTTTAAACAATCTACATGCATATAAGAAATAGTAAAAATTTTCCTCTCTGTATGTAGAAATAAGATTTTTAAGTGTCTGTCACTTTAAATACTTAATATTTATGAAACGACACACACACAAAAATTATACGAAGAAAAAGTTTGTCCTCTAACGATTCACAGTGACACCAAAACCGTCAGTACGAATCCATCACAGCGGAGAAAATCGTCCCATTAAACCGAAGTGGCTCCGCTTAAAACGACTGTTTCCGTCCACTGTACATCGACTTAAAAAAAAAAATTAAATGAATAAAATAATAAAATAAGAAAATAAAGAAAAATAAACTTCAAAAATTTTAAAGCACAATTCACGACAGATCTCTCTTTCCGTCCACTGTACATCGGCTTTAAAAAGAATAAAAGAAAAAACAATAAAATAAAAAAAGAAACAGTTTTTAAAGTACTGCTCACAACGGATCCCGTTATGCAAACTGGTAGGCTGCTGGAAATAGCCTGAACTTTGCGTTTAAATCTGGTTTTGGCAAAATGGCGCGTTGGGGGCGGGGGGGGGAGGAAAAAGGTGAAAAGGAAAACATGGAAAAAGGAATAGATTGAAAATGGAAGAGAAACTAATAAAAGATAAAAAAAATGGAAGAGAAAAAAGGAAAACAGGAAAATGAAGAAGGAAAAAGTAAAAAGGAAAAATGAGATAAATGGAAAAAGGGAAAAGAACAAAGGAAAAGGGGAAAAAGGCTAAATGAAAAAGGGAAAAATGAAAAGTGCAAAAGTAAAAAAGAGAAATAGGAAAAGGGGAAAAAGAGGAAATGGGATAAGTGGAAAAGGGAAAATGGAAAAATGGAAAAGAAAAAGTGAACAAGGAAAAAGGGATATACGGGAAAAGGGAAAAAAGGAAAAGGCGGAAAAGGCAAAACACAGGAAAATAGGAAAAAATGAAAAAATGGAAAATTGGATAAATGGAAAAGGGAAAAGGAAGAGTAAAAACTAAAAAGGGGAAAAAGGAAAAGAGAAAAAAGGAAGAAAGGGAAAAGGGAAAAGTTAAAAAGAGGAAAAAGGGAAGAAAGGAAAAGAAAAGGGAAAAAATAAAAATGAGCAAAAGGAAAAAAAAGGAAAAATAGGGAAAATGAAAATAAAAAAGTGAAGAAAGAAAAACGAATAGGAAAAAAGAAAAAAGAGAAAGGAAAAAAGAGAGAAAGGAAAAAAGTAAAGACAAAATAAAAAAAAATAAAATGAAAAAGGAAAAAAAGGTAAAAAAAGAAAGTCTGCCAGTTAACTCGCTCGTGGAAAAATATTGTTGAGGCGTAAATTCAAGCGATGGAGAGGATGATACAGGTAGGATTTTAGGATGGAATTTCGAAAACAGGATTAATTTAATGTTTTTGTTTCGGTTATGGATTTACCACTACGGTAATGTAGGTCCCTCTCTCTCTCTCTCTCTCTCTCTCTCTTCTCTCTATATATATATATATATATATATATATATAAACAGGTCATATAGTTATAGCAAAACAGTCATATAGCTATAGTTATTAAAAGTTTTAATATAGCAGCCTTTTTCGTTTTAACATATATATACAGTGTATATATATATATAGTTAATATGTATATGTGTATATATATACATGTTACATATTTCTGGTTATGCCCCATATATATATATATATATATATATATATATATATATATATATATATATGTATGATAACAGTTATATATATATATATATTATATATACAGTGTATATATACTATATATATATATATATATATATATATATATATATATATATACATGCATTATAATTCGGCAGTTACAAACATGGGAAATGCAGAATAGACTGGGAAAATATGGTTACAGGAACACCAACAAAACATCTAGACTGGTTGTAGAGAACGCCTTCATAACTTGCGCCAACAACATGATGGCAGGAACACCGGAAACGGCTTGAAGACAGCTTACAATCCAAGCAAGGGAAACGAAGAAAACGGCAACAGAATCGCACGGAAAACGCGGACATCTGATCACCATATAAGAGAGGGTGGATCACACAGAAGATATATATTAAAATACCCAGCACACAGATATATACATGGGATATATTGTACGGATACTTGATAATGTGGATCCAAGAAACATCTCTTTTTTGGAATAAAAATCCATTAGATATATCCAGTTTGAATGAGGTCCTTTTAGTATATGCACAGAACAATTGTGTATGTGATGTATGTGTGTGTGTGTATACATGTGTACATACAGGTGCATGGTTATGATTACCATACATCACATATACTTACAATCAAGGCTGCATCAGTGGTGGTACTTATAAAAATTATAAACCACCATTTTGATGAGATCATTTTTCAAAATAAAACAACGGTGAAGATTAACTGATGGTCAAAAATATTTGTAAAAAAAATGTGAATTTTGAGTATTATCAAGGTGGAGATGTTATGAATTCGTGAGCTTAGGCTAAAAGATATATTTGGGTTAAAATGGTTCGGTAAACATGAGTTTGCGTGAAAAATGGGAGCCGTGTTTAGTACCAGCCCCTCAGGGCTGAACGAAAAAATATAAACAAAAGACTGTGAATATCCCAAACACAAACAAAAGGCATAACATAAACAAAAAACATAAACAAAAGGCGGTAATAATTGTACTTAGTAGAAGATAACGTTCATTTGAGATTTATATTAGGATGCCCAACATATTCACTTCTACGAAATTTATTAAAGAAAACGATATAATAGAAGATGGTTTTTATGGTGAACTAAAATATAATTCCCTCCTTTCCATTCCCTCTTTAGATAGTAGCATTTTATGTAAAATATGATAATCTAATATACCATTTTATTGTATAGGTCTATTCATCCATTTTACATCCAAGAACAAGTCCATTCCAGCGACACTAAACATCCTGAGATGATACCTCTCTCTCTCTCTCTCTCTCTCTCTCTCTCTCTCTCTCTAGAGAGGACGCCCATTCTAAATGAAACTACGAAGATTTCCTAATTTCCTAATTCTACACCTATGATGGCTATGTGAATTGTAGAGACAGGTTAATAATTTCAAACTATGATTGGTATATATTTTGAAGTTTCATTCTAAAATGAATTTGCTTAAGAAAGTATTTTCATATTTATAGAAAGATGATATGACGAAGTAGTGTACATAGGCCTAACAGTAGTGATAAGATAATCATTTTAAACTGTGACTGGTATATCTCAAAGTTTCATTTTAAAAAATTCTATCACTTGTCTTAAGAGTAAAAAAAAACCTGAAATGAATGTTGTGTTTAATAAGATTAATCTGTCTGTCTGTCTGTCTGTCTGCATCTCTCTCTCTCTCTCTCTCTCTCTCTCTCTCTCTCTCTCTTCTCTCTCTCTCTCTGTGGTACTACTCTGTCCCACAAAGTTATTCTTAGCAATGGCCTTAATTTTTTTTATCTCTAATAGTGTACTGAGTCACGGTGTACTATTTATCTTTACCAGTACACTAGTACATGCAATGCTGTATACATTATTCGTTCATTCAACTTTTTAATTCACAAAGCAATACACTTTGTCTCATACGTAAATATATATGTAAGTATATATACATATGCATATATGTATATATACCAATACATACATACATACATACACACACACACACACACACATATATATATATATATATATATATATATATATATATATATATATACATACATATGTTAAGAGGCATTATGGCTATTACATTACACATATAAACAAACATTATATATATATATATATATATATATATATATATTCATGAACAACATTGGCAAACTATCCCATGAATAATTGAAGAATACTTTTCAATAATTGACAAATACCTAGCGAATACCCAAAGAATACCCCACAGTTTCATTCCCCCCTTCCACCCCATGCCCAAGGGAATATTTATATTAGGGCAGCCGCCCTCCGCATACTTCCCTATCTCCTTACGATTGTTGATTGTTGGAAGGACCTGGTCTCTGTCCTTATGAGGACTTTGTTTACGCTTGTTTTATGGGGTCCTGGCCGCGAGAATACAAAGGGGTGTTTGAGGATCATCATCATCATCATCATCTCATCTCTCTCTCTCTCCTCCCTTGGAGCCGAGAGAGAGAGGAGAGAGAGAGAGAGAGAGAGAGAGAGAGAGAGAGAGATCATCTCCTGTTTCACTCCGAAGATGGGCTCTCTCTCTCTCTCTCTCTCTCTCTCTCTCCTTGAGCCTTGAGAAAGAAAGAGAGAGAGAGATCATCTCCTGGTTTCACTTAGCATGGGCTGTCCTTTCTCTCTCTCTCTCTTGAGAGAGAGACTCTCGGATCAAGGTCCTTTTCTCTCTCTTTTCTGTATATATATATATATATATATGTATATATATATATATATATATATATATATATTATATGTATATATATATATATATATATGTGTGTGTGTGTGTGTGTGTGTGTGTGTGTGTGGTAGTGTGTGTTTGTAAGGTGCTTTTGGCTGAGTAAACAGCCCCATTCAACTCATACTTAACTTTTGCCGTCCCTTCACACACGCAAAAGGAAATCTTTTTATTCAACCATTCAATAGATGTTATCAGGCGCGATCTCACCACAGTTCGACCAATCAGGGGCAAACATCTGTGCTTGAGACCCGTTTTCTATTGCCATCTGAAGAGATATATCTGAGGGGGAACTATGTGAGTGTTAATATACAGTAGGACCCGGATAATTTTACAAGCCTAAGGAAAAGATGTTTCTGTTGAGTCGACGACCTTCAATTGGTGGTGTGCCTAAGGACACCTGGCTTAATCAGACGACAATAATAATCAGTAACAAAGAACAGATCAATTTGCAGCACCTGAACTTTGAATCTTGATCAAAGGAAGGTGCCGTCAGTTCATGGTATTGGATTTAGTATATTTTTTTATTAGGGTACGTTGACCTTATGCCAGCACTCACTAGGGAATTTTGAATCTTATGGATATCCCGTGAGAAGTGTGTTACAACCGGATTATTAGCTGATTATTTACTACAGCCTTTGATGCTTGTTTTATATTTGACGTCCCCCCCAAAAAAAAAAAAAAATCGTTATTTTGGAAAAATAAATACAACATTTCCTTGAAAATATAATCATACTTTGTTTATATATTATTCACTTTTAGTTTTGATCCCCGTAAGATTTCCAACCCATCTAAAATAAACACGTGAAGTAGGTCACATTTATCATATTTCTTTCGGCGCTCGTGTTTATTTGTATCACCAAGTAGTTGGCAACGCTCACCGAGGAGCTTCAAAGGAAAGTACATTCTATGGATGGGTGAACTTGGGGATGTGTGAAAAGATCATAATGCTCTGGGGAGAAGGACGAGGTATGTTTCGCACTTGACACTCTCCACGTGTCAGACGGTGGGACTGTTTCGACAGCTTTTGAAATATCACTCAGGTCGTCGTCATTTTTCTAGGGTGGGGAGAGATAGAAATTTCCCACAGCAAATTTTTTTTTCATTTATATACTAATGTTTGTGGAGTAGACTGTAATAATTTTGTAATATAAAAAAAAAAAATTAAATGTATAGGGTAGAGGGAACCACTGGCTGATTATCTATAGGCATGAATACTATTAACCTGTTGTTGTATTTCCATTTAATGTTCTTTTAATCTGCTGAGAAATGAAACTATAATAACTATATAACAACTCATATATATATAGATATATATATATATATATATATATATATATATATATATATATATATATATATATATATATATATGTATATATATATGTCTGTATATATGTATTATATATACATATATATGAATATATATATATATTATTATATATATATATATATATATATATATATATATATATATATATACATATATATTATTATATATATATATATATTCATAATTTTCTGTAATTTTCTTGCATTTTTGGCGTGCAGCTGTTAGCACAACATCCTCACCCAAAACAGATTTCTGTAGCCCACCCATCCAAGTAATGACCAAACCCAGTGCCTCTAAACTTCGCTAATCAGAGCTGGTCAGAGTATCTTTAGAAATTTAGATGGGGTCTTTTGTAATGTGTGTATTGAAGTTCTGATGATTAAGGACTATTTAGTTCCTTCATCTAACCTGTAGGTTGGGAGATGACAATATCCCATTTTTCTGTCACTGTAGATGGTACTGTAGTCGACTCTATTCCCTACATAACGTGTTTATTTACATACAATGCTTTGTTGTCTGTTGTTGTTCCTTCTCCCTGCGAGAAACAACATTGTTTCTCACTTCACAAGGACCGACAATGGTGTAAGACGACTGAGAGTTCTGTTTGCCGCTCTTTCGTAAGGACCAAGATCTAGATCTTGGTAAGGACCACAGCCCAAGAAGCATGAGCCGTAAGGCTGTATTACCTTCAGAAATGCCTTTAATCTTCCCTGAATGGAATGCCGTTTGCTATCTGGCGGCACGGTGTTATATAAAGGTTTTATTCCATTTTTGTTTTGAGGGATTCTTCCAAAATACATTACAAGCTTTGGCACTAATACCTGGTAAATGGGATTATGGTTTACCGTCTAGCACTCAAAAATGTTTCTTAGACTCGTGTGTGTGTGTGTGTGTTACTGTTAATTCGCAATGTACATCTGCATATTTTTCTCTGTTATTCTCGTGAGTATAGTGACTGAATATGAAATATTTTTGGCTTCGCTAAATCCACCTAAACTTTATTTTTGCCGGAGAGGAAACTCGTGAAATCGTGAGTCAGACTGACAGTGATGTTTACATTCCGACAGTAATCAGTCACGCTATGATTAATGAGCGGTAATTTGAAGTAACTTGAAGAGATGGGGTTATTTTTTTCTTTCAGTTCTAATGAATTAACATACTGTATATACTTTCAGAATAGCCAGGCCAGTGGATGAAATGTATTCCTAAAAGAGATTTTACCGAATGATGATAATTCACCAAAGAGAACCAGCCTTAAATAGAGTGACTTCTTGAATATATTTTGATGTAATCTTTGATGTTTCTCTTTTGCCTTCCATTTTGTTCTCTCTTCGTTAGTGGCTTTTTGTCATTCTTAGTCTTCGTTTGTGTTTTCATTTTCTTAGAGATCCTCTGCTGTTTTTTCAGACTTTTCTTATTATGTATTATTGTATATTACAAATGTATTCCTCTTTCAGTGAGTTTTTGAAATTTTTTTCTGGGCCAGTTCATATTCTGTATAATAATAATAATAACACACACACATTAATAATAATATTAATATAAATATTAGGTATTATTATTATTTTTATTATTATTATTATTGTTATTATATATATATATATATATATATATATATAATAATAATAATAATAATAAAATAATAATAATAATAATGTTTTGATTATTATTATTATTATTATTATTATATTATTATATATAATCATAACACCGCACGTCACTTGTCTGTTGCATTGAAAACTCAGAAATTATATTGGCCAAACATTACAGTTAGAGGAAACCTTACGTCTTGACTTAACTGTATAATTATCATGTCTAACCTTTTCCCACATTTAGTAACATTACCTTAGGTCAAAAGTCAAAGGTCAAGGTCAGTTTAGTTTTCCTCGCAAAGGAACACGCACAGGTGTGAGTAAATTACGGTTTATGTTAATATCAACGGTGCTTTTTAAAATTCTACATGAGCAAATGCGAAAACGATCAAGTTTTTTATTTAAATTTTTAATTTAAATTTAATTTGAAACGATTCTTTTATTTAGTGAGATGTAGTTAACGGTTGCATCTAACGGCTATATCAAATAGATAGTCCTTGGTCCTTCCAGTCAATCCTGGAAGATACTAGAATACTTTTGACTCCAGTCAGCTCACAATTGCGTGTATGAATCCTTTGCTACCATATTTTGGGATATTTTCTCTATCTTTCAAACGCACATCATAGCCAAATAACAACCAAAACTTCTGGACCTGACACGGAAAGCTCGTCTGGAACTTACCTGGAAAACTTGAACATCCCTGACCAAAAACGCTGGAATGGCAAGAGTAACAGCTACGATCCAAATGACCACGATGAGGGTTAAGGGTCGCGCTGCCGAGCTGCGAGCCCTCAGGGGCAACATCACGGCGTATACCCTGTCGCAGGCCACAGCTGACAGGGTCATCACCGAAGCAGTGATGCAGGTTGCTGCAAGGAAGGGAGAGAAGGAAAGGTCGTTAGCTACTGGCGTTGGAAGGTCACGCATAGAAGCGAGTACTTGGTACATGACATAGGCCTAGAGCTTATACTTCGTGGATAAATAGGCCTAGAGCTCATGCTTCGTGTGTAAGGGCCTACTCTATCTTCAGTTGCTTACTTCTGAGTGAGGACGTTGATCTTGCACAGAGGTCGCCCCAGAATGTAAACGGGCTTCGTGATTTGGCTCGTGATCGTCGGCCAACAAAGTACAGTGATGAGGAGGTCTGATACTGCCAAGTTGACCAAGTAGTAGTTGACTGTCGATCTCAGGAAGGAATTCTGATACACGACGATCATGACGATCAGATTGCCGCAGACGGAGAAGAAGAAGACGAAGACGATCAGGACGACCTGTATAGGAGATGGGAAAAGAGACAGAGAGAAATAAATGAATAAATAAATAAAGACGACTAGACTTGCCTTGCTGGTGACATTCGGAGCATCCAGAATGGACTTTACTTAGGTCATCTTTGCAAAACTTGACGAGCAAATGATAATATAGCACAAATAACAAGATGCTTCGATGACACTGAGGACAAGTATCTTAACAATGAGAATGAAAATGTGCTTTTTAATTATTTTACATATCTATTAACGCCTTATTGAAGTGTAGTGGATAGAATTTCGAAAAATTCCTTCTTAACCAGTCTTGTTTATATGTAACATAGTGCATGTTAGCCTTTAGATTACTTTGTGATTGTTGACGCTCTCAATATCTTTCTATGATATTTCAGCCAAGAGCTATAATGAGATACACCAAGAACATTCTAGCAATTTACGTAATTAGAAAATATATCTTTTCAAAAAGATCAATGCAACGGACTGCCGTTATGAAGAATCCTCGTGTCAAATCCGTGGTTTTCGAACGACTATAATCCTTTGACTTGTCAGTTTTAGCGTCGAACTCTGCCCATTCCGAAGGAGCTGGGGTGCAAGACTTTTCCCATTCCGTAGTAAGATGGATTCATGGCATTTCACCAGAAATAGTTTTAGCACTTTACTTTTGTCGTCTTCCACTCTCTCTCTCTCTCTCCCTCTCTCTCTCTGGAGTCAAACTTTATTCGTTTCTTGAAAGGCTGAGGAGATCTGACATTCGAAAGGAAGATTTTAGGTGAGTGACGTTCCTTCAAGCGTGCGTTCACTTTGTAGTAAAGCATTTCATAAACACACGTTGGCAACGTGTTGTAAACATATTGCAAACACGTTGAAAACAAGGACATTAAGTGGGAACTTGTAGTTAACCTGTTTGTGGTATGTATGCAATACGTTGCCAACATATTTGACGACATATTTTATAGTAGCGTGCCCACATCCTAAGATGTAGAACATAAACAGACGTTGGCAACATATAGCAGACATATTTCTTACATATTGAAAACTAGGACATTAAGTGGGGAACTAGTAGTCAACCTTTTTGGTATGTATGCAATAAGTTACTAGCATATGTTTATGACATGTTGTATAGTACAGTGGACACACCCTAAGGTGTATTCAACCTGTTTGTGATATGTATGCAGTAAGTTGCCGACATATCTGCTGACATGTTTCATAGTAGTGTGGACACACCTTGAGGTGTAGAACACATTTTCTTATTATTTGTAAAGTGACGGAACTATGATTCAGTGTTTCGCTGAAGTTATTTAGTTCTTTATTCAGTGTTAATCTCAGCTTTATCCAGTGACAAAGATCAAAGGCTTCTTACTCTTCATCAGTGTTATCTTAAAATGGAAACTTTGCAACTTATATCTAACCACAAATCTATTTTCTCCCGTCTTTATCATTTTCCTAGCCTGATAGTTTTCTGTTTTAAATCTTTTCAATGTTATTTAAGCCCGTAATACAATATTTCTGTTCTTTTATTTGCTTGCTCTTCTATACTGCTTTTTATCTTCGATTTTATGAGGTCATCTTCAAACTAATAGAATAGTTTGGCAAACTCTTAAATATTTTTTTTCATTTCACAAATTTACCTTCGTATTATTTACTTTATAGTGCAGCCACTTGAATCCTATATCTAATAAAAAGATTATCCCGTGTTACTCATTTTATTTTATCAGGCTACAATTACTAATGCATTTTTGCAACATTAAAAACATTTTCTTGGTTATCCTCATGGCTTTTGGTATCTTTATTATTTAACCACTTATCTCAGTCACAACTCATTTACCTGAAACCCAGTTATTTGGAAAACCTCTCGATGTTGGTGTCTTTCCCGTCAACCAAATTCCTTACCTGCATGATTTCGTAGTTGTCTAGAGTTCTGGCGGCCTCGACGAGGGCTGGAAAGGGAAATTTCTCCCTCATGACGAGGGCCCCCGTGTGATTGCAGGGCCACGAGGGAATCAGAGGTATCTCTGAGGGAAAGGAACCGTTCAGTTCCTCTGGGGAGGTCGTCGTGACGGCTGAGAATAGCCCCGAGTAGTTGGCTTCGGCGACCATCTTGATTATTATAACGGGAGATGTCAGTTAGGATTCGTAGTGTTGTTTCTCACGAACTGTTCCTCGCCCCGGTGCGAAGTCGTGAGTGTTGTTTCCCGTGAGTTGTTCCTCGTTTCGAAGAAGTCGAGTATTTTATCTACGTGAACTGTTGCTCGTTTCGAGGTCGTGAGTTTTGTATCTTACGAAGTCGAATGTCGTTTCTCATGAACTGTTCCTCGTTTCGAAGTCGAGAGTGTTGTTTCTCATGAACTGTGCCTTTTTACGAAGTCGTGAGTGTTGTTTCTCGTGAACTGTTCCTCGCTGCTTCGAAGTCTCGAGTGCTGTTTCTCATGAACTGTTCCTTGCTTCGAAGTCTCGACTGTTGTTTCTCATGAACTGTTCCTTGCTTCGAAGTCGAGTGTTGTTTCTTATGAACTGCTCCTCGTTTCGAAGTCGAAAGTATTGTTTCTCGTGAACTGTTCCTGGTTTAATTCGCGAGTGTTGTTTCTCGTGAACTATTCCTCGCTGCTTCGAAGTCTCGAGTATTGTTTATCATGAACTGTTCCTCTCTACTTCTAAGTCGTGAGTTTGTTCCTCATGAACTGTTCCTTGTTTCGAAGTCGTAAACCTAGTCGTTAGGTGGTTTCGTTAGCACAGTGGGTCGTCGCTTCGGTTTTTCGTTTATGTTAGGCCTAACAGTAAGCGTCGATACAGCACGTTAATGCAAAGGGGAATGAGTGAATATTTCACCGAAATTTCCCGTTTTTGAAGAATCTGCTTATCAGAGGGACGCGAGAGTTCCCCGGGCGGTAGATCCACAACTTTAGCCAAGGCATCTTCTGTTTTCTGTTTCCTGTTACATTCTGATAACTATGCAGCCACTTCTGAAAGTATACTCCACTTCGTTTTAGCTGTATTTTCAATCTGATAGTTTAACGATGCTTTGATAATCAGTTTAATCACTCAAGAGGGGCGCAGAGCACTTCACATCACGTGGGTGGGCTGTCAAAACAGACCTCGACGACCAGGTGTGTTTTCACTCGATGTAAGAAGAAGATTCGCGGTTTCTGTTTATCTCGCATCTCCGTTACTTAATCCTCAGACGGACCGCTGAATGACTCGCTGGGGCCCTTCTTCCCTCTTCTTCTTCTCGTTCTCTTTCTACCCCTTCCTCCGAAGCATCTGATTCACTTTTTGGAATTCGCAATGCCGCATCGACCAAGCAATTGCCTATGCTCTCAGTTTCATTAAAAAAAAAAGCCTTTGGCTCTCGGCTTACATTTGCATTTGTAAAACAGGAGACGTCGCTGTTGACCGACTGTTGCAGATTCGTCTACACGGGAGAGCTTTCTCTAAACATCGTAAAATAGATCTATTTCGGTCGGGCGATTTACAGACAAAAAGGTTTTACACAGTGGTAACAAGTGGTAACACACATACAAGGGGCGTATCAGACTTGAACCGTACAAGAATGAGTTACGTCTCTCTTGGATTAAACTTGAACAAACAATAATTTCAGTCAGGTGTTTATGGTGGTACTGTGCGAATTTTATGGTTCTGCCTGCCAGATGAATTCGTCAGTCGTTAAATCAATTTATATCAATCGTGATTCATTTCTGTCATTTGATATTCACCTCTGCAGAACAAGGAAAGACTCACACAGCTTAATCTGGCAATTGCGTTTTTGTGTAACCATTCACGGAGTAACTAACAATTATCTTTTTCATTACATAACTATTCTCTGTTTAATGGTCTCGTCATTCAAGATCACATAATTAACACTCTTTTTCTTTCACTGGCGACAAAAGTTCTCTCTGCGGAGTTGAGGCTTTACCTGAAAGAAAGAGAGACAAAAAAGGAAATTAAGCTTTCATGAACACTCATTAGCATGATTATGTTATCTAATAACTATGTAAAGCTGCTGTCCCGCAAAAGAAATATCTTATTGTTATCAAAATGTCACCTTATAAAGTTTTTTTTAATATTAAACTGTCGTCGTGTGAACAAAGGTAATGACAATGTTTGCTGAATAATAATAATAATAATAATAATAATAATAATAATAATAATAATAATAATAATAAATACGCACACACACACACACACACACACACACACACATATATATATATATATATATATATATATATATATATATATATATATATATATATATATTTATATATATACATAATGCATATGTATATGATATATATATGTACATACATACATACATATACATATATATATATATATATATATATATATATATATATATATATATATATATATATATATATATATGGGGGATAATGATCTGTTCCGACGTTCAGGTAAAAAGCATAATAGTGTACTGGCTATTAGTTGATTGTTGTGGGTTACTAAAAGAATGGAAAGGCATGGGGTTAGTGATTTCATCCTAATGGACTTGTGGAAACCAGAACATTAGTAACATTTCCTAAAGCCATCCCTTTAAGGGAAACAAATGGATCTACAATGATCTCAGTGTAGAGAGAGAGAGAGAGAGGTGAGAGAGAGAGAGAGAGAGGGGAATAAGTGTGGACGTAAGAGAGAGACAGAGAGAGAGAGAGAGAGAGAGAGTTACATACGCATCATTAACTATAAAGAGGCTTACAGTCATCCAAACAGAGTCATCCTTGCACTGAGAAAGTATTAAGTTTGACTGACACCTGACTAGAACCATCATTCATTTTTGTTTCTATTTTCGACTGTGGATTAAAGCTTGATCTATTTTCGTGTGTAGAGTGCACACACACATTAAGACACACACACACACACACATATATATATACAGTATATATATATATGTATAGTGTATATATATAAGATATATATATATGTGTGTATAAACATATATATATATACATACATACATATATATATGTATGTAGAGTATATATACATATATATATATATATATATATATATATATATATATATATATATATATATATATATATATATAAGGGTATCGGCCTAAACATTAATTTAGTAAATTCAGTTTACAGCTAACTGAAGAACAGTGACATAATTTCGAACCTTTGTATCTTATAGAAGTTTATAACTAAAGATAAAAAATCTAACCCTCATTACATACCAAAATAGGTTCATTTATGTCCGTACCCTCGGAAGAGCACCCACTGAACAAATAACCACCTAATCAATTAAGGAGCCTTCTTCAGTTACCTTATCTGACTGCCTTGAATTACATCAGTCACTGATAAGAACTCTCTGACATAACTTTGCAATTATCGCGAATAACTCAACAAAATTTAAAGTTAAAAAGTCTTGAAAACTTTACCTGTGTCTCATAAAGAAATCATTGAAATGGTGTTTAGAATATATACAATTTAGACTAAAGGCCAAGTGCTGGGACCTATGATGAAGTCATTCAGTGCTGGAAGGAAAGCTGAGGGTAAGAAGGTTTGAAAGATGCAACAGGAGAAAGACCTCGCAACCATGAGGCAATGTTAGAAGAGGGTGAGGGAAAGTAAAATGGAAGAGAGAATATGATTGGAGGTACAGTAAAAGGAATGAAAGGGGTTGCACCTAGGGGCCGAAGGGACGCCGCAAAGAACCTTAAGTAACGCCTACAGTGCACCGCGCGTGAGGTGCACTGATGGCACTACCCGCCCCTCCATACGGGGGAAATGATGCATATTACATAATTAGGAGAAAGAGTTTGTAAGTCCAGTCTCTGCTGAGAAAGACGTAGGAAAAAGCAAAGCCAATTCTTATCGGATCTCTTAAAGAAGAAGAAGAAGAATGATTAAGAGACTACTTCACTCAGGTCTAAACCAAAACAGAGCCTCTTTGTAAACTTTGAAGATCAATAAACCTCGCTAATGGAGATCCTCTCTCAGGTCAGGGTGATAAAACCCCATTTCAATTATCATCTGTTGACTTACGTAACAAAGAATTATAAGCGGATCAACAGTAAAATCTCACGCTTTCGAAAACTTCTGCTAATGTGGTCTCTAGAAGCAAAAACAAACGCAGAAGGTAAATATGTGATTTGGAAGAATGTTATTTATGTAATAAAAGTTTTCACATATCTATTGCTCCTTTGTTTTCTTTTTCTTTCTTGCATATTTATTTATTTTTTATTGTTTTGTCATGCTTTGAAGCTTTTTTAGGAGAGTTTTCGTTCGTTTGTATATATTAGCCTTATTAGTTATTTCCTGTCAGTAACGTATATGTATTATACACACACACACACACACACACACACACATACACACACACACACACACATTATTATATATATATATATATATATATATATATATATATATATATATATATATATATATATATATATATATATATACACACATATATATATATAATTCCTATTATAGATGTCGTGGCAATTGTGGATAATTAGTTGCCCATGTAAATCCTTAAATAATTTTAAAAAATCTCCCAGTGTCAGCAGGCAGGCTACTTACCCTTAAAAATGAGATCCCACAAAAATGAGAAAGATTACTAAACGTAAGGTGAGTTGTAAAACCCGAATTACCCAGAGTCATGATTCAGAGCTTCCAGTGCCAATGTACTTTTAATAATCCCGAACTATATGACCTTAAGCTGCTATATGACAAAGAGTTGTGCCTTTGGCGTGAATTCCTCTTTATCAGTTGTTCATGCCAACTCGCACCATTCGTAGGATTTGGGAAGAACCGATATAGCCTGAGTACAGTGTTCTTACAGTTGGTAATACCATCTCCATTGTTCAGTGACAAAAAAAAATAATAATCACTATAATCACAGCATTCTTAGCTTGTCACATGACAGCTTTATGTTCGGTGTTCTACCCTAGGCTGAATTGTAGCAAGCACCTGTATGTTCTTCGTTATTCTCTGGGATCTTCGCTTCTCGATAAATCTCTTCTTGAAATCCCACCAGTCTAATCCCACCAGTCTAACTTCAGGCTGTTCATGGCAGCACATTTGTCTGAACTTTCTCGTTCTCTTGTATTTTCCCTTCTCAATAAATCTCTTCTTGAAATCCGCGATTTATTCAAATCCCTTTCTTTCTGTACAGTTCTTGTCCTTCAGTCTAACATCAGGCTGTTCGTCCAAGCTTAATTCCACATTTTCTAGCCTTTTTCGATCCTCAAAATATTTCTTCTTTTTGAATTAGAATTCTTGAAGCGGAAGTGTCTTTCCTTTTAATGTTGTCACATTGTCTAGCACATCCAATAATACAAGAAAAACACCTGTTTTTTTTTTTTTACTTTAACATCCGGAGATTTAGTTTCGTGAATGGACTCTGTAATAACGGCATAATATTTCCAGTCTTTCATCGTTAAGGAAACACTTAAACTGGGCAGATGGAAGAAAAGTTTCACAAGGTCACAGGCAGATAAGAAATTTATCGGTTCGACCGACTGTATCAGGACATTCGCAAGTTCTATTTGAACAGTTAATGAGTCTTCTCTGTGCTTATTGGTCTAGATGTCCTTCTGGAGTCCTCTCTCGTTTATTGGTCAAGATATTTTTCAGGAGTCCTCTTTCGCTTATTGGTCTAGATATTTTTCAGGAATCCTCTCCCGCTTACTGGTCTAGATATTCAGGAGTCCTCTCTCGCTTATTGGTTTAGATATTTTTCAGGAGTCCTCTCTCACTTATTGGTCTAGATATTTTTCAGGAGTCCTCTCTCGCTTATTGGTCTAGACATTTTTCAAGAGTCCTCTCTCGGTTATTGGTCTAGATATTTTCTAGTAGTCCTCTCTAGCTTATTGGTCTAGATATCCTTCAAGAGTTCTCTCATGCTTGTTGGTCGAGATATCCTTCTGAATACACATACAAGAGCTTTAGGTCAATAGTGAAACTGAGTCCCATCATAGCAATGTTTACTTCCTTGATCGTTATAATCAAAATCAAATGAAATGCAAAGCTTTTGAAAACATATTGAAGTAACGTTGCTCTAGATTTCTTAAGGGAGCAAAACTTGGTGTTCTTTATCTTACAGAGTGCACCTGTAAAAGGCAAACTATGACAAGAGGAAAGGTTGTAAAAAGAGAAGTGATACCACTCGCTACCCTGAACTTAAAGATTGTAAAAAGAGAAGCAATACCACTCGCTACCCTGAACTTAAAGATTGTAAAATGAGAAGCAATACCATTCGCTACCCTGAACTCAAAGACTATAAAATAAGAGGCAATACCACTGAAAGATTGTAAAAAGAGAAGTAATACAACTCGCTACCCTAAGCTTAAAGATTGAGAAAAGAGAAGCAATACCACTCGCTACACTGAACTGATTACCGATCACAAATGACGAAAATGGGACATTATTCCTTGTTTCTCTGTGACTCCATTTCCTAAAGTTACGGCATACCTAATCTATTTACCTCTCCCCGTTAAAAAAAAAAAAACGAAAACTTTAAGCAGATATAATCACTTCTTTACCATTTTCATAAATTATGATCATCTTTTACGGCAAAGAAAGAAGTTACTAAGTACGAAACCGTTACCCTCACAACCCTACATCGGTTCTTGAGTTATCGTGCAAAATTTTTGCGTGGCAGCAAAGGAGTTATTATCATATATTCAACAGCACAGGTTTAAAAGATTAAGATTTTTTTATACATAATTTATAGGTCTTGGTAATATTATGCCATGGATTACACATACATAAATATACATACATATATATATACATACTTACATATATATATATATATATATATATATATATATATATATATATATATATATAACAAATAATCAAACTGTGACTATGAGATACTTCGTACAGATATCTTAAAGACTATCGTACAGATATCAACCTGCGCACACTGGCAATACAACATCCTTTCACAGTGAAAAGCTAATTGTAAGCTAAGAAGCAAATCCTAAGTCACGGGGAAAGTAAAACGTCAGTTTCGCAAATCAAAATACGTGAAAGGTGGAGTTTGTCTTTGCCCTTGAGACTATCATAAATCAAGAGATTTTTAATTAAATTTTTCTATTGCCACTAAAGTTCCTAATAAGTAACATTGGAAGTGTAACGACGCATATTTAAGCGCTTTGACCCCTGCGGCTACAATTTGATATCTCAGAACTTTTTGACGTGAAATTTATATGATAAAACCCTTGGCCAATGTTTACATTCACACTTACTGGAGACTGAATTCCAGAACGATTTGCATAATTCACACATAAATATGCCTAAAGATCAAAGTTATTATGGTCTTTTCATGCGGGTAATTTGTTAATGAAACGGGGTTTATCTAATCATTTATATTAAAGATTCAGTTTGAGGAGCTTTCAATGTGATTCCGGTAAGGAATAAGAAATTCTGATGATATTTACCTCTACTGGTCTTTTCATGCAGGTTGTAAGTTAATGATAAAACTGATTTCGCCTAATAATGTATATTATACTTTCCAGATCAGGAACTTTCAATGTGATGCTGGCAACAGAAAAAAATCGAAAAATAAAAAATAAATTCGTAGAGACTTAACTTTTTTTTTTTTTTTTAATCTTTTGGATAGCATCATCTTGAACTGAAGTTAGCTCTTTAGTGCTCTTAAATGCAAGAGGAAGTCAAGAGGAGCTCGATTGGAATAGGTTTTGGACTTGGGACGAGTGGTGAGATACTGAACGAAACTCTTTACCGTTTCCAACTTGAGGACTCAGACACGCGGGGCGGGGGTCTACTGCTGCCATAACGCGATCACCGGATATTTCCGGAGATACATTGGCGACCACCGAATATTTCCGAGATACCAGACATACAATTGATTCCACCGTGGAAGATCTGGTCAGATAAAGTTTGATACCCCTGTCACAGGCGTGACCTGACGTGTTTACCCGTTTGAAATCGAGTTTCCACGGTCTGAAATTAGTATAGATCACTCTAGTAATGCTTCTCAGTCTTCTGGTGGTCATGATACTGTAAAGTCATCTGTAAAGTCATTCGTAAAGTCTCATCTGTAAAGTCATTTGTAAAGTCTCTGCTGAGTGTTTTCTGTGTAGAGGCGTCCATTTTCTTTGCCTCTACAATTAGTCATGCCAGGTCACGTAATTCAACTCATTTAAACTATGTATATATTTGTTTTACCTGTTATCAATTGTGTATCGTATGTTTCTTCTTTCAGGCATCAACATTGTTATCCAATTTCACTTCTGTCTATTTTCACATTGTAAAGTGTAGGCTACTGATCGTTGTATTTATTGTTATTTATTATCGACTCAGGTCACCGAGGCTCCCATTGTATTCCGGCGGTTCGACGCCAGTCTGCCGCTATATAAAACCGCCTGATCAGATGAATAAACAGCAGTTCTCTTTACCTGCTCGTTTTTTTTTTTTTGCACCTCTAAAATACTGGAGTAGAAAGATCTGATTAGTTACAGATAGGAATATCATTTCAGGTTTTCGTATTCTTGTTAGATATTATATTCAATGTATCATTATCTCGTCTGCTTCTTATTAAGAATAAAATTAGATCGTTTTACACAAAACTTAAGCCATTTTTCTACCGTTTACTACTAGAAAATCACACTTTTTTCCGAATAATCTTATTCTATCTTTTTGGGAGACGAACGTAACTGTATTATTATTATTATTATTATTATTATTATTATTATTATTATTATTATTATTATAAATTATTATTATTATTATTATTCAAAAGCTTGTTAAATTCAACACTATTCTTAGCAGAGGGTAATGAAATAAAGAATGATGAGACTTCCAAAAAAAAAATAACAAATTGATAAACTAATAGATAGAAATGTAAGTAAACTCTTAAAACACAAGGAAAATTGTATTAGGGAAGCAACGCATTGCATCTTCGCTTGAACTTCTGAAGTTCCAGCTGCGCGACATTGTATGGTGTTCGCGTCACCTGAGATCTAATTAACCTGAAGGAGAAGAAGACATTCCACTCAGATCGCGGACTCGTTTTGAAGTAGTTTATTTAAGTTGGTGGAGGCTCATTTACCCAACGTCTGCAGACACCTGCTAATGTGGACAGATCTGAATTGCTTAGCATTCTACATAGTTGTGGGTCATTAACCTAATCCCGATTGTCCTTGATGGCATAAGGCCTACTTAATCTAAAATGTCAATTACAGCCTGTAATATGATCATGTTGTTCTGTGCCATCAATTTGTCCTAAAACTAACTCATCTGGGTAGCTTATTGCATTACTACCCTAATACAGTTCTTGTATGTTGATTAGTTTACTTACATTTTTTCCCAGTTTACTTATTAATTTGTTAATTTATGTTTTTTTTTTTAATAAGTAACCTCTTCTATCTGTATTTCCCATTACCCTCATCTACCTCTTTCTAATGAACACCATATTCTTTGGAAGCTTGAATTTCAAGTCAATGGCCCCTGTGGTGGGATTGTTTCCTATGAATAGGGTTCATCTTCTGCATAATAATAATAATAATAATAATAATAATAATAATAATAATAATAATAATAATAATAATCTAGTACTTGTAAGTTTTTAGAGCTCCTAATATCCATTAAGTCATTTTATTAAATCTATGTTTATACCTGAATACTTACACATATATTAATCAAAATCAAAGTTAACAGATGTGATTTTTAACAGATGTTTTAACACTTGTTTCTGATGCTTATAACATTTCGAAAAGGAATACCTGACGGTCTTTCCTTCATTACAAATGGCGGATTGGTAAACTTAGAGCTTATAGAAACATGGAAAGAGAATATTTTCTCAAGATTAAAAGATGAAAATATTTTTTATATACAAATGGCAGATGGAAAAATTTTCCTTAGAGATATTGTGGATGAGAAAATTTTGCTAAGACGAATAGGGAAAGAGGAAAAATTTCAGATATTTAAAGAATTAAAAACAATTTCCATTTACTTATTTGATAATAATAATAATAATAATAATAATAATAATAATAATAATAATAATAATAATAATAATAATAATAATAATAATAATAATGGTAGATTTTGATTTTCAAGTCTGCAAAATGTTCTTGATAATAATAAATAATAATACACACACACAATAATAATAATAATAATAATAATAATAATAATAATAATAGATTTTGATTTCAATCTGGAAATTTCCCATTCCATAATTCTTCTCCCTTTGTAAAGTAACATACCAAAAATATATAAAGGCATTGTCTAGCTCTTCCAATAAATCCACAAACTTTGCTTGTACTAATTTATGCTCATGAAAAATAAATTCTTCAACGGTATTACCAAACTTTAGCTGACCATTACACGACAGAAATTAAACAGAATATTCCTAAAATAAGCAGCCATTAAACACATAACGACCTGTTTATACCTCTTTACATATTCATGACGCTAGGTTCACACGCCAGGGTAAGAATGACATAATTATTAAACTTCGC
>NC_089795.1:50297966-50322966 GCF_040412425.1 Macrobrachium rosenbergii
GTGGGTCTCTCGATCCGAAGGAATTACTCATTGATTGATTGATTTCCGTCAGATGGCGTTGCAAGCGTTTGGATGACTATATGCAGATTAGCGTTATTTAATTTCATTCATTAATTCATTCATTACGTAGAGGAATTCTTTAATAGCATAATAAATTCCTATGACTCAGGTTTTCAATTCAGGTCCATTACGCAAGGGCTGAATTAGTTACTCTCGTTAATTATTTCTAAATTGATTCTTACAATAGAGTTAACAATTAACGCATTTTTTATTTATTTATTTTTTAAAATGTTTTAAACGACAAGGACTGAATAGCATAATTCTATTTGTTAAATTGTCTCTAGTGATTTTTTTTTATTATAGTTAATCTACATATTTCCGATTTCTCGTGCAATATATTTAATTTTCAATAACAGCAGAATAACGAGCATCAAAATTCTTACCAATTAAGTTGTTCGCAGAAGCATTTTGTATATAATCATTAGCCTATGCATTTTCCGTTTCTGAAGCAAAACACATTGAACAAACAAAACCCAAAAGAATCTTTTTTCTTCATTGATTATTAATAAATTCTTGATCAGTTAATTCTGTATCAAAGAATGATTTGACCGTGTGACGATAAATTTGACTCTGTGGAAATTCTCAGTTAGTTATTCATATTTCAAAGAACGATTTGACCGGTGGCAATAAATTTGATACTTGGCCCAGGAGGAAGCTTTTTCAGGCAGGGATATTCAACTGACATTTATGCTTGTTGTGTTAATCAAAGCAAGATTAGCTTCCGCAATGAAGCTGTCTTCTGATTTTTAAATTAATTCTGCTTTTGACTTTTAATGAGTTTTTGAGTTATGAGAGACAGAAAAATTAATATCACAGGGTTTGGCGACTAATGAATTATAAGTTCTATTGAGAAGGATAGATAAATAAACAGATAGATTTCTGCTAGTTTAGAATACTTTAGAGGCTTATATATATATATATATATATATATATATATATATATATATATATATTCACTTAGCACACGTATATTCGTAATATCAAGCCCCTCCTGTAAACATCGCATCCGTACAGGAAATATACGAAAATACTCTTAACCCTTTCAGGTGACATTCGATCCCAGGTATATTAGGTTAATGTGAGTTGGCCATTAACCACACCTTCCTCCCATTTCTGAATCATTAACCTTGGTATCTCTTCAGAAACATCCGCTGTTAAAGGAAGGAAGGAAATGAGAAGAATTTGAAATGTGATTTACACCAAAAAGTTGAAATATGCTTCCTCTGCTGTGTCCTTAAAAAGAAATTTTTCTAATAGAAGGCCAACTTCATTTTATTATTATTATTATTATTATTATTATTATTATTATTATTATTATTATTATTATTATTATTATTATTATTATTAAAAATTCAAGCCAAAAAGGAGATTAGCTAAACCGTCTGCAGCAGGAAAAGAAATCCCAAATACGAAACAGAAAAAAAAATATTAATAAAAAATAACACATGAAGAAGTAAATCTAAAGCAAGAAATGACCTTATTCAAAGGAATTCTTGGCCCGGTCTCATATTGACATTTTTCCCCCCTTTCCTCAAGGATGCCACGATGCCACAAGGTGCCACGATGCCCCAAGTGACCCAGTACCGGTGGAATTTTAATCTCTCGCGAGTAAAAACCGTGGAAGATTTCCTGTTAGGGTTATAGATGTTGGTGGCCATTAATTCAGGAGAATTTTCTACGTGGAATCTTTCTGGTCTCGTGTTATAATTTCTTTTGCTTCTTCTAGAGTTTTTTTTTCTGCTTATTCTAGGATAATCTTTTTTTTGTTCATTTGTTATGGTTTTGTTTTATTTTTCTCTAAAAATTCTTTTTCTGAATTAGGTTTGAATCTTGTCTTCATTTTTTTATTTTGCTGTTCTCTAAAATTACTTTTTTTTTCAAATTAATTTTTATCTACTTTTTTTCTGAACTTAGTTTTAATCCTGTCTACATTTTTGTTACTATGTTCTTTATGTATTATTTTTCTGGTTTGTGGATCTTGTTATTCATGACGATGGTCCATTCATGTTGAATAATAATAATAGTAATACACAATAACACACAATACACACAATAATAATAATAATTATTATTAATGGAGAAACAACTGATTAGTTATGTAAATATACATATATATTTAAAGATAGATTTCTACAGATTTTCGAAAGCTATGTGTACAGATCTATCTTTAAATATATGCACATTTACATAACTGTTGGATTTGTTTCTTCATTTGAAGACTTATGCTACTATGAGTATTTTTCAAAATAATTATTTGTAATTGGGGTTTATGTATTCATTCCTGTATGTCTTTAATTTTTCTTGACTGAACTTCTTAATATCATTAACATTTTACTTATCCATATAACTACACCCAGCAGGGAGTAAATGCCGTCAGTGCACCTCATGTGGTGCACAGTGGGCATCTCTTTATCTTGCTGTCCAACCACTCCAACTCCCTCTTCTCAGTCTTGAGGAGCGCTTAATGGCCGGAAGTGCCCCTTCAGTGCTTGGCTTGGCAGCCTAAATTCCATAAATCAGTCAGTCAAGCCAGAGTTCCTTTCCCTGCATTGCATGGATGTCTGCAACTGGAACTTCAGAAGTTCTAGCGAAGATGCAATGCATTACTACCCTAGTACTGTTCTCCTTGTAATTTAATAATTGACTTACATTTTTTGTATTTATTTATTATTTTGTTAATCAATATTTTCATTTTTAATAAGTGATCTCTTCTTTCTGTATTTCCCATTACCTTCTGTTACTCCTTTCCAATGAACACCATAATATTCTTTGGATGCTTGAATTTCAAGTCAGTGGCCTCTGTGGTGGGCTCGTTCCATGTGGATAGGGTTCATCTTCTGAATAATAATAATAATAATAATAATAATAATAATAATAATAATAATAATAATAATAATAATAATGGGTCTCTATTCGTCATATGGTCCGATGCTTACAATCTCTTCCTCATAATTTTTATTATCCCTTCGTCATTTCACACTGTGAAGGTGGGTCCAAGCCATATTATGAACTTCTAATTCTCCTCTGAAACCTCCTCCCCAACTGGCATGCGTATGTCCTCGATAAATCTCATTTTCCTTCGTGGACTGGTTCATAAGAGTGCCTGCCTGCGCCTGGTAGGATTAAGATAACGTAAATATACAAATATACTTTACACCCTATCCATCCACCCGGGCTGATTCAGGCGAAGGGATTTTAAAGCAGTCTTTTCATTTGTAAGCATAATATCCCCTTTGTGGATAGCTGAGCCGACCTACATATCTCAGCTTACAGGATTACTATTAATATAAATCTAGGTTTATCACATCCCTGTATGACCTAGTTCGAAGGATTTAAAGTCCTTGCTAATCCTGCTTTCAATTTTATTAACTGCGTTATTATTTTTCCGTCCGTCATTCTTTCTTGCTTTCATAATGAATTTATCTTAATGACATCGTTTTTCTTTTTTTCTTTTATGTGGTCTCAATCGAATGAGTGTTCAACATTGGTCTGTTTCATTGATTTGCAAATTTGTTTTTGATATTTTCTGAATAATAAACGATTGAAAAAGAAAAATAAATTAACGAATTAACAAACAGCAAAAAAAAAAAATTAAGTAAATTATAAAAATAGACGGAGAATTGTATTAGGGTAGCAATGCATTGCATCTTTCGCTTGAACTTCTGGTTCCACTATTAATGACATCTTTAGAGGTTGTTCCACAGTCCAACAGTGGAGGAATAAAGGACCTTTGGAACTGAGAAGTTCGACAGCTACGCACATTATTGCATACTGGTGTTTCTGTTCAGGAAATCTGGTTGCATTATTCTAAAAAGGCTTCAGTTGACTTTATTTGTAACTCAGATTGTTGCTTTGTGAATTAAATCACGGAATGATGTTTTCTTTAAAGAGCAATATTGATATTTTTATCTACTTATACATTTGTTACTGAATGTTTGCTGTAATCTTCTCTGTAACATCAAAACTTTGATAACAGACAGATGTTTTTTTTCACATGATTGACAAAAAATTTATCTCCTGTTTAGGTTGTTTTTTTTAAGGTATTCCTCCATTACCTGAGCATATAACCATTTCCTCGTAATTAAATTCAATTATTTTTTAATGTCATTTTATAGAATGTACCAACTTTCTTCGGTACCTGATGCAGAATAAGAAATTTTTTGTGGGAATTAACTAAAAATCTAAAACTATTTTCTTCATATTTCCAGTAAATGTTTGTGTTTCATCAAAACTTTTATTTTACTTAATTATAATTCCCTTGTATTTTCTAATTGCTTCGATTTTCACAACTGATTCTCACGCCTAGTGATTACTTTGCTATATTCTAATTACTTTTGAAATAAGATTATATTATATATATATATATATTTGAATAAGATATTGATATATATAATATATATATATATATATATATATATATATATATATATATACTGTGTATATATATAACATTAAAATTTTAGAGTGCTTTTTTTATGTTTATTAAGTATATTTGATATATTCCTATTAGTGTCCCTAATACATATTTTATTCTCTATTTTTTCAGTCATCAGGAATAGCATATTTACAGTTTTTTTTTTTTAAGTATATTTGATATACTTCTTATCATTGTCTATAATACATTTATTCTTTATTTTTACAACCACCAGGGATGTTATATTTATATTTTCTTTTACTTTTATCTGTATATGAGGCCAAAATTAATGCCTGGAATTTGACGAAAATTTGACTAAAGGCGGTTCACGTGACTTGCAACAAATGACTCGATCTTGGGAGAGATAGGACTGCAACCTTCGAAAGAAAGAAAGAGGCATTTTAGGGCCTGGATTACGAGGACCTGGCGGATGTTTGCGTTTTCATACTTGTACACTACATGGATCCGGGCACTTCCTGACTGACGTTTTCGTTGAATCTGAGGAAACACTTTTTCGGTTAAGTGATCGTTAATCATTCACTCGAGAAGGAAGAAATCTTTTCGAGGATGAAGAGGCCTTCCCGTCCTCACCCCACTCCACCCAACCCCCTTCCATACCCAACACCTTCTCCAACACCCCCTCTAACCCCCATCAACAAACATCTTCAGGGGATCCGCATAGCAGGTGATATGACCACAGTACGAGAATTTATCCCCCAACCCCGCAATCCATTTGCTAACCCCCAAACCCTTTTCCAACCTTTCAATCCATTTTCCAACCTAAAACCCTTTCCAACCTCAATCCATTTTCCCAAACCTCAAACCCTTTTCTAAACCCCAAATCCATTTTCCAATCCCCAAACTTTTTTCCAACACCTTAATCCATTTTCTTCAAACCCTTAAAACCCTTCTTTTCCAACCTGCAATCCATTTTCCAACTCCCCCAAAACCCTTTCCAACCCCAACCCTTTTCCAACCCCAACCCCTTTTCCAACCACCCAAACCCTTTTCCAACACCCAGTCCATTTTCCAAACCCGAACCCCCTTTCCAACCCCTAACCCTTTTCCAACCCCAACACATTTTTCAGCCCCCAATCCTTTACCAACCCCCAGTCAGTTTTCCAACGCCCAAACCCTTTTCTAACCCCCAACCCCTTTTCCAACCCCCAAACCCTTTTCCAACACTCCAACCATTCTTCAGACCTGAAACTCTTTTCCAACCCGCATACCCTTTTCCAACCCCAACCCATTTTTCAACCTCAACCCTTTTCCAACTCCTAGTCCTTTTTCCAACCCCAAACCTCTTTCTAACCCCCAACCCCTTTTTCAACCCCCAAACCCTTTTCCAACACCCAATCCATTTTCCAGACCCGAACCCCTTTCCAACTCGCAAACCCTTTTCCAACCCCAACCCATTTTTCAACCCCAACCCATTTTTCAACCCAACCCCTTTTCCAACCCCCAGTCCCTTTTCCAATCCCCAAACCCTTTTCCAACACCCAATCCATTTTTCAGATCCGACCCCCTTTCCAACCCGCAAACCCTTTTCCAACCCCATCCCCTTTTCCAACCCCGAAAACTTTTTCCAACCCCAACCCATTTTCCAACACTAAACCCCTTTTTCAACCCCAACCCCTTTTCCAACCCACAAACCCTTTTCCAACCCCCAACTCCTTTTCCAACCCTCCATAACACCCGTTAACTGTCATCTTCAATGTGTCCGCACAGTACTGTAAGTGATATGACCACAGGTACGAGAGTTCTTACTTTTTTCATATTTTTAGAAATTTATTTCACATGTACGAGAATTTTTTTCCAGTTTTACGATTCGTGACGCCACTGATATCAGGTACCATTCCCGTCGCGGAAATGTTTATAAAACGATGACATTACGATTTTTAACGTTAGAAGAGCAAAGATTGATTGAGGCATTACCCAGAGGTAAATATTATTATTGAAGGTCGACAAGAATTTGATATGCTTTCGATCCAACAAGAATGTTTGATTTGAATCTTTAGGTCTGTACATCTAAACACAACATAAAATTTGAAAGAGAGAGAGAGAGAGAGAGAGAGAGAGAGAGAGAGAGAGAGAGAGAGAGAGAGAGAAGAGGACAGTGATGACTGATCAAGGGTTTTAAAATGTTTTTTTTTTTGTAAAAGTAAAATTGCTAATTACTTATTAATTTTTCTTACAAAATTATAAATTTTCAAGCTAAAATTTATTCTAAATTTATCACAAACCACAGATATAAACGCCAAACTCCCGTTACACCAGAAAAAAAAAAAAAAAAGTAAAGTAAATAAAAGTCACAAAAGAGAGAGAGAGAGAGAGAGAGAGAGAGGACCATAAATAAACCAGAAGATTCGATAAACCCGGCTTAGTCTCCTAAGACCCAAATTGAAAGTTGCAACTTCCTTCCATTCGCCCTCAAACAGGCGAAGGCAATTGCTGTAATCTGGTTTTGGAACAAAATCTATCTGAAGGCAATTGGTGTAATCTGGTTTTGGAACAAAATCTATCTAAGAAATTTGGAAAAGGTTATAATCGGTTCTCTGGTCTCATTGAAACTCATTGCTGCGCACACCAGATCGATGAGATGAGTTGCAAGTGTTCGTTGACCTCTATATTTTTTTCTATATTTTTCTATATTCTTTCTAGCTTGAGGAGGGGAGGGAGAAACAGCCTATTCTTTTCCCCACCATCTATACCCCATCTGGTAAGGAGTATAAATGTGCAAGATTGCTGATTTTGTAGATAAAAAACGAATTTGTCCTTAAAAATGCAAGATTTTTGATATATAGAAATAATGAAGATAACCTTGTCTTTAAAAATAAAACTCCTAGTCTTAAAAAGTACAAGATTTCTGAGAGCATAAAGAAAAAATCTTCCCTTTAAAAATACAAGATTTCTAATGGCATAAAGAAAAATCTTGTCTTTCAAAACGCAAGATCTCTGATAGTACAAAGCAAAAAGCTTGTCTTTAAAATAGCTGCAAGATTTCTGGCGACATAAAGCAAAATTTTTGTCTTTGAAAATGCAAATTTTTATTGACATAAAGAAAGAATCTTGCCTTTAAAAACGGATGGAATAGAAATAAAATAAATCGTGTCTTTAAAAATGAAAAATTTCTGATGACAAAGAAATGTCTTGTCTTTAAAAATGCAGATTTCTGGTGACATAAAGGAATAAGAAATCTCGTTTTTAAAAAAATGCAAGATTCCTAATAACATAAATAAAGTAAATCTTGTCTTTCAAAATTGCAAGATTTCTACAAGTAAAAGGGAAAATTCTGTCTCCCAGCACGGCAAGATTTCTGAAGTTGAACTGACCGCAGCCAATTGACCTGAGCAAAAAAATAAAAAAATAAAAAATAACTGGATTTGAATATCAGCTGCAACATTCCTCACAAAACGAGAAAGTTAACGAGAGAACGTTGGTGGTCATTCCGGTAAAAAGGTTTATTAATGATTAACAGAAGAAGAAAGTAAATTGAATTATTATTTTATTGTAATATGAATCACCACAGGCACAGACGGATAACGTTTTCACAATGCGTTACCCACAATGCATCTCAAATTTTTATTTTCTTCACGCAACACCGCGAGATTGCAGTCCATTCTAGATGATATTTGATTTCCGCTAAAACTGGTCGCCGGAAAAAAAAAACTTGACCTGACCTAAAAATAAAAACCTGACCTAGCACAAACATTTACTTACTTGCTTTGCGGATGGTAAAGGTCGATTATCATCTAGCGTCTAAATGTAGTAATGATTTTCGATTTATACTACTCTGGCGTTGCGACATTTGTGGGTCATTGAACCAGTGTAAATTGACATGACTGACTCCAAGAAAATATAAAGTAGTAAGTTTGATATGAGTACCTCAGATTTAAGATATTTTCTTAATATTGCAAATAAAAATATGAAAAAGGTATTAAGTTTAATGTGAGTGTCTGAAATTTAAACATTTTGGTAATATTGTAAATAAAATATATGAAAAATTCAATTATGACTCTTCATGTCAAAAAAAAAAAAAAAATTTTAATATCGCCTTATATTATCCATTTTAATTTATCAATACACGAACCTAAAAATCAGTTATCATAAATTTTCTGTCGTATCTTATGAAGTCAGTGGTCGTGCTTTTAGAATAGTTCATCCATGATCTATATTACAAATTATCTCCTCTCTAAGGTAACTTTCATTGACTCACACAGTGAGTTTACATTTTTATATTATTTTTAGTAAAGTTGAAGAGGACAAAGAATAAAAGTCATGTTGTGAGAATGTTGATGAGTAATAGTGTGTACATATTATGCTGTATATATATATATATATATATATATATATATATATATATATATATATATATATATATATATATATATATATATATATGTGTATGTGTGTGTGTGTGTGTGTGCAATGAAAAAACGCACAGATAGATAATAGATACAAAAATCATTATCACATCGTTAACTTACACATTCCCGAACTCCCTTCACAATCATTACGAAAACATGAATGAAATACCCTGAACAACACAACCCTTGCCTTACAACAATAAAGAACAAATTATTCAAATATTCTCTAAAAATAAATAAAGACCGATACCCTGCAATATTTAAGAAGAAATTATTCAGCTATTCTCTAAAGTGAAGACTGATACCAGTTAACTTTCCCACTTCATGAGATCTGTGTTGACACTCTTTCGAGAGGAGAAAGAATATTTAATATATCAAACGAGATTTTTGTTGCTTCTTCACATCTGTGTTAGTCATGACTTTCATGATTGCAGGTGTCTGAAAAAATATCTTGATTATTTTAGATACCAAAGATATGATAGCTTTAATGACGCACTTTCTTGATATTAGTTCTTTGACCCATTCCTATGTAAGGACAGAGAGAGAGAGAGAGAGAGAGAGAGAGAGAGAGAGAGAGAGAGAGAGAGAGAGAGAGATAAATGTTTGTGTTTACATGTATTTATATGTTTTTGAGCATTATTGTATATATATATATATATGTATATATATATAACTATACATATAACGCAATTATATATATATATATATACATATATATATATATATATATATATATATATATATATATATATATATATATATCTGTGTCTGTCCTTCTAAGCAAACAGACGTTTACAGAAAAACTTTTAACGTCAGTTAGAAGTACATTTCAAACTCACGCCCGATTCTCATTAGACTTGAATCAAAGTCATTTTCCGCAACGTTAAAAGTTCCTAATCTGTCAGTTTTAGGTAAAACCCTCAGATGCTACAAATTCATTTATTTCTGGTTATCGATTCGGTGATTTCACGATAATTACGTCTAAATGGAGTCAGGTGTATAAGCACAGTTCACTTAAGGTCTTTTTAACCTGATGACGTTGAAATGACGTCATTGAAAAATTATGATGCATTTGTTTTTTATATATTTTGTGTTTTCGTGCTGTCTCGTGGAATGTTGGTGTATATGAACCGAAAGAGGTTATATTGATAACTGCATGCTGAAGATATTATGAAGCTATAGTAATACATATGTATACACATATATATGTACATGCATGTATATACATATGAATACATATATATATATATATATATATATATATATATATATATATATATATATATAGAGAGAGCAGAGAGAGAGAGAGAGAGAGAGAGCTAATATTATATCAACTCTTTTCGGATTTGTAGTTCACTACATTCTACTGTAGATTTCGTCCCTATCGAGTTGACTGTATATGTATGTATGTATATATGAATGTAAGTATACATACAGTACATTCATATATACATACATACATAAATAAATCTATATGGACATACTCTACAATAGCAAATAGTTAATTGCGATTCCGAAAAGAGTTAATATGGTATCATAGCTAATGCTGAGTGTAATGAAAGTGTATACCTCCAGCAACTAAAAAAAAAAATGAGAAAAAAAAAAGAAAGCCGGAGTCTATTCCGGATCTCTACCAGAACCTAACCAGATCCTGAATAATTCTCAATAATCTGCTAATATTTTGTTGCTTAACTTCTGCCAGAACCGTTACCCTAATTATTGAAAGATAAACTTCAATTCAGACAGCGCATTCATTCACTTTTTAACTAATGCCGTGTCTATACTTTGCTCCTTATTTTCATTAATGCCATTAGTATTATTTCATTAATATTAGTATTATCATTAATATTATCATTATAATTATTGTTGTTATTTAAGAACACTATCAGTATCTTTATCATAATTAACATTCGCAAAACAATGGTTTAACTGTTGCAGTGTCTACAATTTGCCCCTTATTATCATTGATCTTATTATTATTATCACTAATATTATTAAGATTATCATTATTATTAAAGAAATAAAATTTTTTCAGTCATCATAACATTCGCAAAATAATGTTTTATTCCCAATTAATATTATTAGTTATTATCATTAAGATTATTATTATTATTATAATTATTAAAGAAAACTATCAGTATCTTTATCATAATTAACATTCGCAATGTTTTAACTGTTGCAGTGTCTATAATTTGCTCCTTATTATCATTAATATTATCAGTATTATCATTAATATTATTGAAGAAAACTATCATTCTCTCAGTCATCATAACATCCCCAAAAACAATGTTTTCTTCCGGACTTCTGACCAGATTTAGTAAACTTTAGCTTTAGCCTATTTCTTTCAATAGCTATTGAAAGCATTCACACGTATTTCCCACTAGACGTTGTTCAAAAAGGCTTCATCCCAGTCTAAATAATGCCTAATATACCTACTCAAGCTTTTGACTTTGTGTTTATATTCTCGACCTACCAAGCTGTCAGCGCTTTCGCATATAAAGGGTTCGCCAGTCAAAACAACGACGTGATATGCCTACTTGAGACCTGAATTGTGTTTACAAACTTCCCCCACCTCTCCCCCTCTCTCTCTCTCTCTCTCTCTCTCTCTCTCTCTCTCTCTCTCTCTCTCTCGCATGCTTTTTTGCATGCTTTCGTATCTACATCTAAAGCGTTTTACGCAATTTAACCGTGACTGCGCCAGTTCAGGAACTGGCTTTAACCAACGGTTTTTTGGGGGCCGCGCGCGTGCGTGTGTGTGTGTGTATGGGAGAGAGGGTGGATTCAAGATTCTTAATATACATTTTACTCATCCCCCCAGGATATAATCATAAAGAGGGTGCATCTGGTACTACACTCAGCAAGAGGAAATTGAGGCTGAAAGCAATCTTTGTGATTCTTGCGCGCCCACCAAAAGGGAGAGAGAGAGAGAGAGAGAGAGAGAGAGAGAGAGATCCGCATATCGATGTACCACCTCCCCCAAGCCCCCCTTTGAAGTGCCAATGAGGATTCCCCTCTTCAGATCAACTCCCTTGCTAAAATAGAGGGTGCTATGTTGATGGGGTTCATGAGAAAGACATGGCTGAACGTCGGCCTAGTTTGATTTCAGTTTCTTCGCGGAATCCTCTTCTTCTGCAATTTCCTGTTGGGAAAGCACTTGGGAATACCGAAGTGCGCCATTGATGATTTTTAAATTTTTCTTTTTCTTCTTTGCGTCATACTAAGATATATTGACGAAGTCCGTGATATAGGCATGGCTGAACATCGGCTAGTTTAAATTGTATTTCTTTGCGAGATCTTCTTCTGCAATTTCCTGCTAAGAAAGTACTTGGGGGAACCGAAGTCCACCATTGATGATTTTTTCATGCTTCTTCTTCTTCTTCTTTATTGATGTTCTTCTGCGTCGTACTACGATATACTGATAGTGTTCGTCAGATGGACGCGGCTCAACATCGTCCTAGTTTGATTTCAGTTTCTTCGCAGGATCTTCTTCTTCTGCAATTTCCTGTTCGGAAAGTACGCCAAAGTGCGCCATTGATGATTTTCTTCTTCTTCTTTTTCTTTACTGGTGTTCTGCGTAGTACTACGAAGGCCACGCACGAGAACGCGAAAGCGCGAAACTTAATCATCTTCATTGCCAGTTTATGTTACGAATGTTAATGAAGACACGAAAAAAGATCGTTGGGATTCATCTTATATGTAACATGTATATTATATATAAGTGCGTGTGTATGTGTTTAATTATATATTGTATACGTACATTCGTAAACATGTATACAAAGTTGATTCGAAAGGGATGCAAACCACTTTGGTAAGTGTTCTTTGTGCGTGACTGATAATATTGGCTGCTTTCAGATCTTTCAGTACAAAAAAGTAATTCACGTCTTAGATAAATATCTGTCTTTCTCCTTCAGCAAATTCCACGACTATCTTGTTCTCGACAGAAAGAGAATTCATCTCGAATCTTGTAAATTACGAGTCTTAAACCAATATCACGTCGAGTTTTGTAAAGGCTCTTTTCTTGCTCTTGAAAGAAGAAGAATTTTTCTTAAAAGATGTGAATTATGAGCCTTCAGCCAATATTACACTGAGTTATCTTTTGATTATGGTTCCGCTTCCATTAAAATTGTTTTTACAGCATTCATTCCACTTGGAAAAATAAAATCATTTTTGGAGAGTTTAGATAAATGTTTGAGCAACTGCTAAATTGCCTTCGATTATTATTAAGTTGATAATGATTTGATAGGTTTAAGTCCGTTTATTAGAAGTGCAAATCTTGGTTTTGGTAAGGCCTACTTACAACCGTAAGTTCTCTCTCTCTCTCTCTCTCTCTCTCTCTCTCTCTCTCTCTCTCTCTCTCTCTCTCTCTCTCTCTTCTCTCTCTCTCATGTAAGTTCATCTTCACGTATTCCAAAATGCTTTAGAGACAGTCACAGAGCAAAACTCTCTCTCTCTCTCTCTCACAAACACATACACACACACACACACAAATATTTTTCTACGTTTCTAGTTTCTTTTAAAATAAAATGTGTGCATGCAGTCAGCGCAAATCTCTCTCTCTCTCTCTCTCTCTCTCTCTCTCTCTCTCTCTCACATATGACACATGCACCCTCAGCTCAATGCCAAACTTCTAGCGTAAAATTATTTGATTTCTTCAAGTGCTTTCACTGACACCTTAGGACACTTAAGTCAAATGTAAAATAGTTCAGTTTACATCGAGTGCAAATGTGACACAGACAGGTTTTGGGAAATTGGGATGTCCCTAGGTCAAGGTTACATCCTGGTCGTCATGAGGAAAATCTGCAGAAACTTTATGTGGTTTTCTCCTGATTATTATTATTATTATTATTATTATTATTATTATTATTATTATTATTATTATTATTATTATTGTATATCAGGTCCACAGTAATATTCAATGGTATTCTTGTTAATTTTATAAAAAGTTACAAAAGGTTGCAAAAGCTTTCGAACCCTGTCCTGGGTTCATCTTCAGTCGAACTAAAAATTAATTATTATTATTATTATTATTATTATTATTATTATTATTATTATTATTATTATTATTATTATTATATTTTGGGTCAAATACAGATGATTGCTCTTGGGATATATGAATATATGCAAATATATAGATTTATATACATGTGTGCGATAGAGTGTGTCTATATATGCATATATATATATATATATATATATATTTGTATATATATGTATAATATATATATATATATATACATATATATATTGATTTTGAAAACATGCATTCCTAATATTTCCGTACATAAGAATTCGGATTTCGTTCATGCGTCAATCTCCCAACAGCTGATTAAAGAGATAACTGTTCTTCTTGTCATGTGACAGTCTATTGATCAATTTTGACAAATTTTATGCACGTCGTACAATAATACAAGCATTAAGCATCTCCTAAATTACCATTTTTTGTTTTAAAGTCCTTATTTTACTGACAAAATACTTACAATATAGAGGAAGATACTATGAGCGAGCATTTCTTACGTTATAGTGTTTTTTTAGTAAAAAAAAGTAATGACAAGGTATTCCTGGTGCTTATTAAAAAATCTGAATGTTGACTTTTCATACAAGTTTTAAGCACCCTCTAAATTACTATTTCTAGTTAGTTTTAAAGTCCTTATGTTTATTACAAAATAGTTACAATACAGAGGAAGATATCATAAGCGAGAAGTTGGTATGTGCTAGTGTTTTTTAAAATAAAAAAGTGGTGATAAACATTTGAAAGTTTACTTTTTCATACAAGTATTAAGCATCTTCTAAATTATTTATTTTTTTAAAGTCCTTATGTTTATTACAAAATACTTATAATTTAAGGGAAGATATAATGAGCTAAATGTTTATATGTGCTAGTGTTTTTTTAATAAAAAAGGTAATGACATACTATTCCTAATACTGACAAAAAAATAAGAAAATTGACTTGATAATCTGATAACTTGTACATTTAAGTGGTGGTACAATATTTCACTTAGAATTCTGATATTACTAGCAACATACTTGTAATACACAGAAAAATATTATGAGCTAAAAGTTTGTAAGTGCTAGTGTTTTTTTAAGGAAAAAAAGTAATGACATAATATTCTTAATACTTTTTAAAAAATCTGAAAGTGTAGTTATTAAACTGACAAACAGTACAACCCAGTTCAGGTGCAATATCTCACTTTGAATTCTGATATATAACTTTATCAAATCAGAAAAAACCAAGTGAAAAATGCGCCGAAGTTTCTTCGGCGCAATCGAGTTTTCTGTACAGCGTATAATGCTGTATGAACAGCGGCCCATGAAACTTTCAGCCACGGCCCGGTGGTGGCCTGTCCTGTAGCGTTGCCAGACACACGATCATGGCTAACTTTAACCTCGAATGAAATATAAACTACTGAAGCTAGAGGGCTGCAATTTGGTATGTTAGATGATTGGAGGGTGGATGATAAACATACCAAATTTGTAGCCCTCTAGCCTCAGTAGTTTTTAAGATCTGAGGGCGGACAGAAAAAAGTGCGGAAAGAAAAAAGTGCGGACGAACGGACAAAGCCGTCACAACAGTTTTCCTTTACAGAAAAATAAAACCGAACAAATTAACCTAAATTCTGTTTTCAAAGTCCGAATGATGGCGTCTCACTCTGTTGGCAGATTCTGTCAAGCTTACATGTGTAAAGATGATATAAGTTTGCCAACACTTCAGTTTGTCAGTTTGGATTAATTTGGCTTCTCTTCAAGGTTGTTCTTGCTTTGACGAAGCAGTGAGTTCTAAGTAGTTGTGTTGGTTGGTTTGGCCGGGTGCAGAGGGCAACAACATGCTTCTTGTGACTGTGTTGGGATAAGGTCTGGTCGTCAGTGGCAGTCAAGCTATAATCATAATTATTTTTTTTATTTCTATAAAAATTAATTATAACTTCTATTAAAGATAAAAGTTGGTTGGTTAGTGCACTATAAATAAATACATAAATATGTAAAGAAATATGATTTTTTAAAATTTCTATTTAAAAATGTAATCATAATTTCTACTAAAAATAAAAAGCTGGTTAGTTAGTGTACTGTAAATAAATGAAAAAATATATAACTAGATAAATAAATAAATAAATACTCAAATATATACTGTACATATACAGTATATATGCATATAAATTAAGAAAAATAACTCAATTAATTAATAAAAAAGAGGTTTGAAAATCTTTAAGAGAACTTTAATGGTAACGCGAGAGAGAACTGGTCACAATAATGCACGAAAAGACCACTACATCGAAAAACTACCGACCGTTCGAGATTGGTCACCAGCTGGATGGATTACCCCTAAAAATATCAGTCAGTGAAATTAATAGCCATTAAAAGCCTCAAACCTTTGGCACCTAAACTCTTGCGCCAATTACCGCACCTTGTGGAACGTATGAAAGCCAGTTTGTTTGTCATCAAATTTGCCTATCAATGACGCTCCAGCATTTTACTTTTTTTTTTATTAGAGATATCTCTCTGTCCCGGTAAGATTTATAACGAGTTTTATATAGTTTTATAACCCTTTGGCTCCAGTTACATAGGAGCGATTGCTAAATGCTCTTCACACCTCTTCGGCGAATAACAAATTAAGTTTACGACTGCGGTCTACCGCGTTAATTTTCGCGTTAAGTGATTTTGTTGCCTAATTTAGCTGGAATCTGGAACAAACTGGGATTTTACTGTTGCCAGTTAATGGTTATATTAGTGATAATCTTTTTATTAGTCTTTTATTACTGCTATAACTTCCAATGTCTTTATTATTATTATTATTATTATTATTATTATTATTATTATCATTATTATTATTATTATTATTAGTAGTAGTAGTAGTAGTAGTAGCAGTAGTAGTAGTAGTAGTAGTAGTATCTTTCAAGACTGGTATAACATTCATCAATTATTATCGTCAATTACTCTCTTCTTTTATCTAATAACCACTTAAGTCTCTCTCTCTCTCTCTCTCTCTCTCTCATTAATGCCTTTAAAAAAATTCTGGATACATCAGCACTCACTTGTTTACAGTTTTTTATGAGGTTTCACGGTCAGATAAACAACCGGTTTAATTATCCGTTATTTATGTTTACATTATCATCACTTTCTCCTTATTTGTCAAAAATCACAACAAAAGACTATTTATTTTTATTTTTGAAATCTGGGAAAGTTTGCATTTTGGTGCAGGCCTCGCTCTGAATTTGCCAAAATTATATCTTTCTACTAATTAACAATCCTCTGAGGTCCATCAAAGGTTTCGTTTTAGTATCCAGAAACTTCAACAATTGCAGTTAACCCAGTTATAAACTTTTGAAAAATTGTATATAATTTAAATGACGTAGTATGAAAAAAAAAAATAAAGTATAAATACAAACAAATCTTTCGTGCCAGGCTCGTGAGAGCTGATAATCAGCTCAGTGGCCTGTTAATAATAATAATAATAATAATAATAATAATAATAATAATAATAATAATAATAATAATAATAATAATAATAATAGTAGCCTACAAGTCTTGCTTTGAAAGCCTCAAAGGTTATTTTGGTTGTACTAACTTGAGCTTTGAAAAACAAATAAATTTTACCTTGCTTTTCGTCCTGGTTTGAAACCTACAGAGACTGCGCATTAATATCTACCAAAATGCTTTGAAAAACCTAAAGGTTAGACCCTAGAATTAATTTTGCTTTCAAACACACAAAGATTACGCTTTCGTACAGACCGGTTTGCTTTGAATTCCTTGAAGAATACGGCCTAGTACCAACTAACTTGTCCTAACTAGTTGCGCTTTGAATCACGATAATACTACATCTTATTACTGACCACTGTAGCTTTGGAATCTGCTAAAGTTATGCCCAATAAGTAGGGCTACTTTGGAAAGCTAAAATTGCGAGAGATCACTAAACGGCTTTGAAATCCGTCAGTTATTACACCTTTTAGCGATAACAGTCTCGAGATATCTTTAGAAGCAATTTGGCGTGGTACCTCCTCATCCTCCTCGTTCAACCAACGCTCCCGCTTACATCACACTTATGAAACAACCTGCAGTGTTTAAAACCGTGAAATGTTGATCTTGGGCTCTTTTTGGGCTCTTGTTGATTCCCAGAGGCCACTCTGTTTACCCCAGAGCGCGCAATTTCTTTTTTCGGGGAAGGCGTCGACGAAGATGGCAGTCTCATAAGTTGATAACCTCGCGACAACAGAGTCTCGGAGCCGGTGCCAAAGTTGCGTCATCGTGAGAGAAAGAAGAAGTGGAAGACGAAGAAGTCAAAACCCATTAGGAGCTTTTCTCCCGGGCGTTGTTGGGGAGGGCACTGTCGAAGCGAGGCGTTTACAATGCTTCGCCCTAGGTTTGTTTACAAACATCACCTCATCTCTCTGCCCTCTCTCACTTCTTACCTGTTACCAGGAGATAAATGCGCCCTTGGGACTGTTGTTGTACCCGGTAAGGCTGGGTACGCTTAGTACTTTTGGCAATGAATTTCGCCTCCCCAAAAGATGTAGTCATTTTTGTCTTTTGTTTTGGTGCTGGGGTACGGGAGGCACCTCCATACCTGTTTGGGTTTAATTTCTCGGCTTATTAAAACGTTTCCTTTGCTTCAATTACCTGAAGAAGCCTGCTCCTTTGTACAGAACTGAGCTGGTGGTACTGAATTTAACTAGCGGGTGCAAAATGTACCTTTCTGCAAGCCAGTTTTACAGAATCTCGAAGGAAGACGAGTACTGTCTTATGTTAGCAATTATTACATCTAAAAGAATAAGTTTCCAGGACATGATTTTGATTTTAAACTCGCTATCGTACCTGAATCATTTTGATTAGTTTCTTCTCGAAATGGGCATTTTTTTGCTTACAAGTAATTCGGTATCATATTTCATATCATTTTGTATTCACTTTTCTTGGTTAACATACGAAATAAGTTCTGACTTGTAAGTTAAGATAACTTCAAACAATAAGTATTTTCTTATGCATCATCATTTTATAATTGCAAGACACAGGACAAATTTGCGTATCATCAAAATCCTGCAACCTTTTCTAGATACAAATACTGAAAAAAAATGTTAAATAAATAGATAAAAAAAATAAATAAATAATTATATAAATAAAAACTAATTAGCACTATATCAAATAACATTGTTGCTGAGGGCTTTGGATGAATTTCCACTACGTGGAATTAAAGAAAAACTTTGAAATCTTCTTCGCCTTCAAAAAATATTGACATTTGAGTCCAATTAGTGATTGGATCCCGTTACCTGGCGTCACTGCCTGGCATCCAACAGCTGCGTGTTGGCAAAATACTGAAACCCGTGAGTTATAAATTTGTTATTTTATCATTGCAGAATTATAATTAAAACTTATTTAATGTTTAAGAATTAATAGTAGTGAAGTGCGTTTCTTTCAGTATGCTATTATATTCATCAATGTTGTTTTTCTTATTTTTTTATATTTTATGATTATTGTTTATTAAAAAGATTCTTCAAGATTCGTAAAAGAAATTGTGTTATACGTGCGTGTATGTGTGGGCGAGAGAGAGAGAAAAAAAATCTGTCATATCATTAATGCTATAATCTCTTCAGTTACTCATGCACATCTGCATATATATATATATATATATATATATCTAAATATATATATATATATATATATATATATATATATATGTGTGTGTGTGTGTGTGTGTGTGCGTATATCTATATATGTATACATATATACATATATATTTACCTATCCATTTCCGAAGATCATTAGTTGTAGAGTACTATACTGTTTCAGTGGAGTAATTATTTTCTATATATATGTATATATATAGACATTATGTGGTTATACATATATGCATATATATACTGTACAGTATATATATATACATATATATATATAAATATATATACAGAGAGAAAGAGATGTACAGAGAGAGAGAGAGAGAGATCTATCAATAACACCACGCTGTGACAAAACAAAACGGAAAAAACCACAACACGACACTCGAGAACAAGTAGAAATATCTGTCATCCATTAAGGAGGAGAGAGAGAGAGAGAGAGAGAGAGAGAGAGAGAGAGATTTGACATAGAATCCCTTACACATTTCTCTCCAAGTGTTGGTAGATGGGTGGGTGTATACAAACAGAGAGAGATTTTTAGAACAGAGAGGATTTATCTGTACGAAGGACAGAGGATTCTCTTTACACTTTTTTCACGTTGCTATAGATATAGTGTACAAAATGAACATTTTCGGACAGCGGAACAGAGAGAGAGAGAGAGAGAGAGAGAGAGAGTCTTAAAGCTCGCTTGCATCATCTTCAACGAAAAGCGAGACGAGAATTGTGGTCGGTGGCATTTCTACAAAAGCCCCCCATATCCATTGGCTGATGATAACAATCACAGCCTCCGAGGTATTGCGTCAATCTTTTCGAGGTATTGCATAATTTTTTTGCGAGTAGTTTGTGGTGGGGCACTTGAAAGCCTGTGGTCGGTTCCATCAACTGTAAATCCCATTAGGTTAATTCGTCATTACTGATGCCTTGGTTGTTATCTAAGACGAATTGGGATGTAGAAGGGATTAAGTTTCTTGCTGAGGTAATGTAGTGAAATATTATTATTATTATTATTATTATTATTATTATTATTATTATTATTATTATTATTATTATAAAAGATGAGTTGGGATATAGAAGGGATTGTTATTTTCTGAGGTAATGTAGAAATTAATATTATGATGATGATGATGATGACGATGATGATTATTATTGTTATTATTATTACTCTTATTATTATCAATATAAAGTGGAATATAGTAGAAATGAAGTTGCTTTCAAAGGCAATGTATTTATTTTATTATTATTATTATTATTATTATTATTATTATTATTATTCATAATGACTATAAACTCCTATAGCTAAAATTGGGAAAATGGAGGAGTCAAAGCAAAGATGATAAAACGTGATAACATAATAATAATAATAATAATAATAATAATAATAATAATAATAATAATAATAATAATAATAATATGTAATAATAAATGCCATGCTTAGATATCAAAGATCAAATAGGAATTTAAGCTGTGATAACACAGATGTATAAACAATAATATAATAATAATAATAATAATAGATTATCATATGTACAAATATCACGCTTAGATATCAAAGATCTAAAATGAATTAGACTAGTGATAATAATAAAAATAATAATAATGATATATGCACTCTGTATCCAAATGCCAAGCTTATATCTCAGAGATCTAGTAGGAACTTAACCTTGACCCAAAATGTACCCAATGTGCCAAAGGGAGGCGAAGGTCAGCTCTAAAATCAAAGGTCAAAGTTCAAATATGAACTTGCCATCGTAGGGGTCACAGTTTCACAAAAACGTCTTGTATTAATTTTGATTTTATTTTTTGATATGATTGTTTCGTTCACTTATGTTCGTTCCTTGATAATAATGGAGTATGGATGATGAATTAACAATAATGAATTAACAGCAGTGAATTATTAATAATGGGTTATGTGTAATGAATTAATAATAATGAATTATTAATAGTGAGTTATTAGTAGTGAATTATTAAAAATTAATTATTAGCAATAAATTTTCAATGATGAATTATTAAAAATGAATTATCACTAGTGAATTATTAGTAATGCATTATTAATAACGAATTATTAGTAATGGATTATTAAAAAAGAATGATTAATAATGAATTATTACTAATGAGTTATTAACAATGAATTATCAATAATGAATTATTAATAATGAATTATGAGTAATGAATTAATAATAATAAATAATTAATAGTGAATTATTAGTGATGAATTATTAAAAATGAATTATTAGTAATTAATTTTCAATGATGAATCACTAGAAATCACTTATTAAAAATGATTATCACTAATGAATTATTAGTAATGCATTATTAACACCGAATTATTAGTAATGGACTACTAAAAATAAATTATTGTTAATGAATTATTACTAATGAGTTACTAATAATGAATTATTAGAAATGAATTATTAATAATGGATTATTAGTAATGAATTAATAATAATGAATTATTAGTAATGAATTATTAGTAATAAATTACTAAAAATTAATTATTAGTAATGAATTATTAATAAGGCATTATTAACAATGAATTATTGGTAATGGATTATTAAAAATGAATTATCAGTAATGAATTATTACTAAGGAGTTATTAACAATGAATTATTAGTAATGCATTATTAGTAACGAATTATTAATAGTAAACTATTAGTAGTCAATCATCAATAACGAATTATTAAAATGAGTGATTTGTAATGAAATATTAATAATGAATAATCAACAACGAACTATTAGAAAGGAATTATCAGTAATGTAATATTAACAATTAATTATCAATAATTAATTACCAATAATGAATTATTAATAATGAATGATCAATAATGAATTATTAATAATGATGAATTATGAATAATGAATGATTAAAAATAACTTAGTAGCAATGAATTATTAGTAATGAATTATTAACAATGAATTACCAATAATGAATGATTAAAAATGAATTATTAGTAATGAATTATTAATACTGAATTAGCAACAATGAATTATGCCCAGTCGTCACTGAGTAAAGCAACAGAATAGAGTGAATTAGGATGAACTGAAATAATCTCTGTGAATCACTGCGGTTCATAAAACTGAGCTGTTGACTGGATAAGGTCGAGCGACTGAGAGATTGAGAGACAGAGATAATTGAGAGATGATTGAGAGATGGAGCAAATGAAAGCAACTGTATCCCTCCTTTATTTGGCACGAGAGAGAGAGAGAGAGAGAGAGAGAGAGAGAGAGTTCAAAATGAGTGTTTATTTTTCCTTCGTCTCATTTGGCATTCCTCAGTCGCCCGCGTATCATCTTCATAGCTACTAAGTCGGCCTTATGCCAGCACGGTCTTTTGCACCGAGGTGGAACGTAAGTTAAGTGTTTTAAGGTGTAAAATGCCGCAGGAGGTCTGGTATGGGCATCTGGGCTGTGTCCAACCAAAATAAACAATTGGTAAAAAGACACCGTTCATATCCTTAGTCGGTAGGCATTTTATCTGAATGCTGGGATAAATTTCGTATTATTATTATTATTATTATTATTATTATTATTATTATTATTATTATTATTATTATTATTATTGATCAACAAAATAGGAAAGAAAGTATTAGTTGGGCCTTTCATATCTTACATATGAATGAAACACAAAAATAATAACAATAAATCCATGTTATTATTATTATTATTATAATCTACAGTCAGAATTTGGGAATTCATGAAAAGCCGACCTTATTTTGACATACGGGATAAATTTCCCCCTGTTGTTTACACAACTGAAGGTGAGAGATTGGGAAGGGAAAAGGTAAATAGGAGTAAATCTGGGGATTATGATAAATGAAGAGTGGAATCTGTCTCACGGGGTTGGGAGGGATTGAGGAAGTCAAGGTGATACTTATAATCTTCCCAAAATTACGAGGCAGGGTGAAGATTGCTTTAATCTCTGGTTTTATTGGCGAGCAAATGGAGACGGTTTATAAATGTTTATGTGATCAGACTCTCGGAACTTTCTTCCTTTCGAACTTTCTCTTATTCCTCTTTGCTTTAATCTTCTTAATTTCTTTTTATTTATTCTTCTTTCCTTCGAAAAGAAAGTTAGAAAAATTTAGCGTAAAATATGACTGTCCTAATTTCGGTCATAAGAAGGAAAATATAAATTATAATGAAAGTTAATATGAAGCTTGTTTTAAGCAACTGAAAAGCAGATTTGGGCCTGGCCCAAGTATGGACGGGTGACCGATATACTTTGCAAGACTGTCAATTAAGGCAGACAGGCAACTTCACGTTTATATATATTTATATATATATGTATATATATATATAAATTTATATAGATGTATAACCTATATATAATATATATATATATATATATATATATATATGGTACTTCCCTTGAAAAAGTTGGTTCACTTTCATCAATTACCATGGGATGACATTGCAAGACCCAATACCATTATCCGCACGAAATACAACCCGCTACAGTCGACTAACAAGCAGTGCCTATATTATAACCTAAGCCAATAGACAGTTAACAGATTTCACACAAAGCAGACTTAACTAGTTTCTCCTTGCAAGAAAAAACAAGTAAAAGATGCGCCGAAGTTTCTTCAGCGCAATCCAGTTTCCTGTACAGCGTATAATGCTGTATGAAATTTTCAGCCACGGCCCATGAAACTCAGCCACGGTCTGGTGGTGGCCTTGTGTTGTTGTTACCTATATCGGTGCCAGAAGTGCGATTATGGCTAACTTTAACCTTAAATAAAATACAAACTACTGAGGCTAGAGGGCTGCAATTTGTTATATTTGATGATTGGAGGGTGGATGATCAGCGTAACAATTTGCAGCCCTCTAGCCTTAGTAGTTTTCAAGATCTAAGGGCGGACAGGAAAAGTGCTGACGGACAGACAAAGCCTTCACAATAGTTTTCTTTTACAGAAAACTAAAAGAAAAAGTGTCTTTGTGTGTGTGTGTGCATTGTGTGTGTTTGTGTTTGTGCGTGTGTGTGACTGAAGTGCCTATGAAAATCAGCCATTACCAGTTAACCTGGACTCAGGAATTTAAGAAGCAGACCAAATTTCTGGGTCACATTAGGCAGAGAAACGAGATCTCTTTGGCACTTTGTACTCAATGCCAAAGTTACATTTACATCATTTTACTTTCTATAGTTGGTTTGAACTGGATTGTACCTAATTTGCGGAAGGGGGTGGGTGTGTGGGGAGGGGGAGGATGGGAGAAGGACCGGAGAAGGATCGACGAGGCAATCCCAATCTCTATATGTATATATATTATGTATATGTATTTATGTGATCAGTAGAGTCTGAATGTATGTATGTACGTACTTATGTATGGGGTTTATTGATTTACGGTTACTAAAACTAGCGTCACCACATCTACGTTATTTACGCCGATGTACATATATATATATATATATATATATATATATATATATATATATATATATATATATATATATATATATATGTATATGTATATATATATGTGTGTGTGTATTTATATATACACAGATATAAATATCTACATTTACACCTTACTTAAGACTTGAAAAACCTCGAACTAGAAAAATAAAA
>NC_089795.1:50327966-50337966 GCF_040412425.1 Macrobrachium rosenbergii
TACATGTCAGATTTCTAAGTTCGAGGTTTGTTAAATTTTAAATATGTTCCGACTGTAAAAATGATTTTTAAAATATGATTTAAGTATATTCCAATTGAAAGAATTATTTTTAAAAATTAAGTATGTTCTGACTGAGAAATTGGTTTAAAAAATTTTTTAAGTATATTCCGACTGTAAGAATTATTTAAAAAAAATTTAAATACGTTCCGACTGAAAGAATGATTAAAAAAAAGTTTTAATTTGTTCTGCCTGAAAGAATTATTTAAAAAAGATTTAAGTTTGTTCGTTTGAAAAAAAAAACTATTTTTTTAAAATAAATCAGGATTTTCTACTCTTCGTTGATAATAACACAAAATATATATTTCCAGTGTCGATTATAATTTTAAAGGGGTCATTTCGCAAGAAACTGTAAATTAGTTAATTTTGTTTTCTGATTTTTTTATATTCTGTGATGAAATTTAATCAATATCTCAGCATAAAAAACTGATTTTTTAAAAATCTTATCTCCAGCATGTAAAATATGCAAAAAAACTTTTATAAATATTCCAAAAGTTAATCTTTGGAATGTAAAGTATTCAAGCTTATTTTGTAAATAGAGGAAATTCTTTGATTTTATTTACGAAGACACTTGAGTGTCCTCCAGGCACTATATCACGAATTTTATTAGCTTTTATGCAATACATAACTCGGTAATCATTATTCATTAATTCATTTTCACGAAAAACACTTCCTGAAAAATTCCCCTCAATTATCCTGCTTTTGAAGCTACCGCAAGGCAGACATTTTTCTTTTCCCGAGATTAACAAACCAGTTTTCCTAATATGTAATTCAAGCCACTTTCTGTCACAGGGTAAAAAAAGTGACTTTCCTTATCACTACATCAGAACTTTTTTCAAGTCTTCTAATAATGCTGCAGACTGTAATAAGCTTTCATTGTTTGTATTTTGATTTTGCAGTCTTATTTTAGGAAATGATATCAACACGCAAATTTTGTAAACAGTGCGGCAAAACAAGTATGCATTGTCATTTTGATTCTTCTCTCTCTCTCTCTCTCTCTCTCTCTCCCTCTCTCTATCTCTCTCTCTCTCTCTCCTGAAGAACAGTATAAGTTTGCACATGATCTCCTCCCCTCTCCCCCTCTCTCTCTCTCTCTCTCTCTCTCTCTCTCTCTCTCTCTCTCTCTCACTATCCATTCTTCTGTCAATCAGATAAGTTAGAAATGCTCTCTCTCTCTCTCTCTCTCTCTCTCTCTCTCCATTCTTCTGTCAGTCAGAGCAAGTTAGAGCATGGCCATTCTCTCTCTCTCTCTCTCTCTCTCTCTCTCTCTCTCTCTCTCTCTCTCTCTCGCAGGGAATAATGACGTTATTTCCTTTTATTATATCAAAAGATTCATAAATCATTTGTTGGGAAACAATATCCAGCTTCGATAAATTACCCAATGAGAAACCAACGTTAATCAACGCTTCTAAATTATGCTTAAGAGGAAGAAGTTAAAAAATGGGAAAACTTATGAGGCTTATTTGAACGAGTGAAATCTTCTGTGTAAAATGTGGTAAGGAACAAGAAAAGTCTCAAGATTTCCTGAGGAAAACTTTACGACAACCCGTAATAATACATTTGTAAAACTTAGAATTAACTGTCGTAATTCATAATTCACCTTCCTAAAGCGAATATAGATTCTGGCGGATACTCGCAGGACTAAATGTTCATGCAGTTTCGTCATCTTCATCGTCATCATTATCATCATCATTGCCTCCTACGCCGCAAAGATTCTTCGTGAAATGTATGCAATTTTATCCAGAGCGAAAGATTCGTTTATGCAATAACGAAACGGCTGAACAGCTAATGGATGTGACAGCTGAACGAAGCATCAGTTAAGTTGACCATCTTATTTGCTTTAATAGATCAAAAACAAAAAATAAAAACAAAAAAAAGTCAGGGATCAAAAAGGAACATAGACTCACCTGACCATCTCATTTGCCTTAACAAATAAAAAAAAAAAAGTCAGGATTAGTTTCCATAAAAAGCAATGTTTACCAGACTGAGAAACACATGGCGTGTTGTTTTTCCTTTCTTCTAATCCAAATCACTTGATTTTGGGATAAACAGCGCCAGCATAATTAGGACGTTTGAATATGGTAGTAATCACCTGAAGTCGTGTGAGTTGTCTCCAGATGAACCTCTATATCTGTTTACGTCATCTTGAAAGAAAAAAAACACGTACAGTTTCGTTATACCCAAAATTTTGGCCAGGTTTGGCCCGGGTCGCAAGGAAGTGCATTAATCAGCTCGGCAGATTTTGGCGTTTAGTTGATAAAGGTTAGCTTTATTTCTGGTCTAGTTTGTGTAATTTTTATGCCATCCCAAGTTAAATGATGCCTTTTGTAAATTGAAGATTTCGTCATTATTAAGTAGCTATCAAAGAATTCAAAAAAGATTTTGAGAGAGAGAGAGAGAGAGAGAACTTTTAGGCTCTTGCTGTAAATGTTCTGGCTTTAGACATGTCCTGTTTCTACTAATTATACAAGCACACTAACACACACTCACGCATATGTATTTGTATATTTACATATATATGTATACACACACATATATATATATGTGTGTGTGTATACATATATATATATATATATATATATATATATATATATATAGAGAGTGTATATATATATATATATATATATATATATGTTATATGTTATATATATATATATATATATATATATATATATATATATTACATACATTTAGAATTGTTCTAAGTAATGTTTCCAATCTGCCTTTCTGGTTCTGTTTTTATATCCACGTATTTCTACAGACACATAAGATATGCTGTTCTGTTTAAACAGAATCAAATAATTAAACCTGCATTGTTCTTTCCTGTCAGTCCTTCCAAGACAAATAAGTACTTCTCAAACAGAGAGAGAGAGAGAGAGAGAGAGAGAGAGAGAGAGGAGAGAGAGAGACAAGCCAACTGCATAACAGCATACACACACACACACACGCAAAATAAACATATTCTGTTAAGAAACCCCTGATTAGACGTCCTTTACAAGTAATAGCTAGGCCTATGAACTGCCCACCCTCCGATCTCGGCTTTTCTCTAAAAGGTATTATGTTAATGAACTGACCAAGATGGAAGGTCAGATTTACTTGACAGGTTATTGTTGCTCAGTGGTCATATCCTAACTCCATTTTCGTCCAATGGCACGGGGAAAGGAGTCAAATCGTATATCATCTGCTCTTTCTCAATAGCTAGAAATGAGTTTGGGTTGCAAGGTATGCGGGGAAGGTTGGAGTTAGCTTTTGTATACAACGGAAAAACCTACAGTTGTTTTTGGTATACAAAGGAAATCTTGTACTAAGACCTGTTGTTTAGTAACGATATAACGAACGGAGGAAACTAGTAAAGCACGATTGATTTGATCTGTTATTTTTGTTGATTAAGAGTGTGTTACTGTGGCTTAAAAAAAGGTAAGGAAAGATATATATATATATATTTATATATATATATATATATATATATATATATATATATATATATATATTATATATATATATATATATATATATATATATATATATATATATATATATATATATATATATATATATATATATATATATATGTATATATATATGTATATATATATATATGTATATATGTATGTATGTATATATATATATATATATATATATATATATATATATATATATATATATATATATATATATATATAAATATATACAGTATATATATACACTTCGACATTACTGATCTACCACAAAGAATACCAATCCTTGCCCCCCTCTCTCTCTCTCTCTCTCTCTCTCTCTCTCTCTCTCTCTCTCTCTCTCTCTCTCTCACGTCATTATAATATTAACCCATCAAGTGATCTCTCTCCATCTCAGTAAGGATGAACGATCCTTATTGAAATGGTGTCATACTTAAGTGACGGATAAGTTGCCTCTCTGCTCCTGAGTCTCCCTAAATCAGGTGGCGTTCCCCATGACCTGCTGCTTGTACCCAGCCCAACATATCATAAAAAACCTTCAGGTGTCGCTGCCGTTATTTTTCCAAGAGCTGTCAGTTTGTTATTTCATGGCAAGGAGATGTTAGCTGTTTAACGATTGCCCATGATTCATGGAACACCGTTCGATAGGTCTAGACTCTAGCAGTTGTCTGTAGCATTACTTGGCTGTCTCGAAACTCTTAGGTGTTTGACAAAGTTTTACGATGCCGATGAATCATGGGGCATTGTCCGATACCAATGAATAATGGGACGCAGTTCGATAGGTCTGGCATTACTTGGCTGTTCTGAAACCAAGCAAAGCTTCGGTGTTTAGAAGAAGCTTTACGATGCCGATGAATCATGGGACACCGTTCGCTAGGTCCAGCTGTCTGTAGCATTACTGGGCTGTTCTGAAACTAAGCAACGCTTCAGTCTTTAGACGAAGCTTTACGATTTGACCACAAACGAGTATAGGAAACCACTACATTGTGACACAAACTGCAGATGAATTTGCAAGATCGTTCTCTCTCCTCTTACTTCAAAACATCCGAAAGCAGCAGAGAGAAATGTACGACCTTTAATTAAACCGGTCATGCGCCAATTTCAAATGCGTTTACCACGGTCTCAGCGATGTCTGAGGCAACCGTTGCTTTAATTAACTCTTGCATATCTAAGCAATGGTATTCTGAATCTAGTCGTGGAGAAACCTCGCTAGCTGGTCAAACGAAACACGAAAAATCCCAGCAACAAGTCGCGGGTCTCGAGATTGATGAAGAGACCTTGAAAAGACATTGTAATCTTACGTTTTATAACTCCTCCAAACATGGTCTATGGGGCACCGCTTTTCTTTTTTTACTTTTGTTCTCGAGAGTAGCGTCAGAATTCAAGGGTCTGAAATGAATCACGTCGTAGGGAGATAATAAATTCAGTCGGGCGAAGTTAAGCCCCTTATCGAAACAAGGAAAAGGTTCCTCAGTGATGGGTTTGTAGATCTGTCCATATTTGGATTAACGACGAGGTGTTGGAGCCCGCCCTTAGATAATCAAAACATTGTGTATGATGAGTTATTGCTCACGTATCAATAGAGACTTACCGCGTTTACACTGATATCAGCGCAAATCCCGAAATGAAATGATTCTTAAGCTACATAAGACTCTATTAACAAAGACTTCATTAGGCTGAAGTGACCTTGTATAGTACCAACAGTGACCTTTGTCCTATCAAGACTGAACAGTGTTTGGGTTCACTTTTGCTTGTGAGGTCGACTTTATTTACCTTTTTTTTTTTTTTGACGGCTTTTAAGATCAAGTAGGAGGTGAAAGTGAACTCGACAAGCGCCCTGGTAAGCGGTCGATCGGGTAATGTCGATCGCCGACCGAGTTGCAACTTAGGAGTTGCCAATTACTGAATTTAATTCAATACGTCTCTGTCTTTTCAGGCTGTAACGTATATTGAATGATACTGGAAATGAATGTAAATAGTCAGTTATTGCCATCCATTTGCATTTACTGTATTTCTTACTTACTGACTGAATGACTTATTCGTTGATTTGTTCATTCATTGTTTATAAAAAGAAATGAAAAGACGTTGGAGTTTTCAAGAAAGAATTTTAACGTTTATATGAAGTATATCCCTTGATATTCTTGCTGAAATGATTAATACTCAACATAACTATACTAGGTGACCCAAGAGCTAATAACAATATTTAACCTTTTGGAATTAATTACAATATTTGTAATTCAAGAACTGAAATATAAACAACCTTGTTTTCTATTGAGCACACAGTTTAAAATTAGTTTCTATGTAAAAGCAGACTTTCACCTAACATTCGACTGTTTTGACGGCAAAGACATTAGAGCCAAAAGAGAACGTATACCAGAAATCATATTAGGTTAGCCTGATAAGCCTGCAAGTTCTTGCAGAGAGAGAGAGAGAGAGAGAGAGAGAGAGAGAGAGAGGAAGGTAATGATATATATATATATATATATATATATATATATATATATAGAGAGAGAGAGAGAGAGAGAGAGAGAGAGAGAGAGAGAGAGAGAGAGAGAGAGAGAGAAATAAGGCTTCCACAGAACTTGTTAACCCTTTTTAGATAAACAATTCCCTTCCCCCTCCCTTATCCAAACAATCGTAATTGCACAGGTGCAGAAAGAGAGACCATTTCATAAGCTTTCGTCGTTTATTTTACGTTAGTTTTTATAACATTTCCATTTCATTCCGTTTCGTTTCGTTTGCTTGATTGTTATAATATGTATGTATGTATGTAAGTATGTATATATATATATATATATATATATATATATATATATATATATATATATATGTATATATACACATACATACACTCATACGAAATAACAAGCAAACATTAACAATGCCTTCCATAACAATCAAGCAAACGAAACGAAACGGAATGAAATGGAAATGTTATAAAAACTAACGTAAAATATTTTCCTAATGTTTGCTAGTTATTTCGTATGAGTGTATGTTTGTATGCATGTATGTACATATATGTAATATTTATGCATATATAAATATGTTTGTGTGTGTAGCATATATATATATATATATATATATATATATATATATATATATATATATATATATATATATATATATATATATATATATATATATATATATATATATATATATATATATATATTATATATATATATTATCACATAAAAACTTTATGAATGGGGTTAAACATCAAGTCATACTAGGGAAAAGCCCAAGAATATTAAATCCGAACCGCTTGACAGACCCAGACAAAATTCGGCACTCGGCCCTTATGTGACCACAGAAAGGTTGTAACAAAAAATTAAACCCCTACACCCGTTACAGACATCAAACAGAGACAAATTGAATGGAATTTCCGTTTTTACCAATTCTGTCAGGTTTTCTTTCAGGTGCTTTAATGGGCTAATGATCACTTTTCGCCTGGGTCGTACAGGTTTTCTTTCCGGCGTTGTCAAACGTATGATTAACCTGCAACGATAAATCCCCTATAACATCAATTTTTGATCAGAATTCACGTGAATTCGGGTCATAATTTATGATAATTATTAATATAATAATTGTTTATTACCTCGATAAAATCAACAATTGAAAACCTATATCGACAATTTCTATAACAGCTCATTCAGACTTTGGACTACACTTTCCCTCAGAAAATGCCATAGGGGAAACTGAAACACGCACAGAAACCGGAAAATTACCATCGTGATAACAATTTGATATTACAGCCAATTCACACTGCATTCAATAACTGATGGATATTCTGAAGATATTTGTCGTTTTGACAGCCACTATTTTGGTTTTATGGATAACGATTGTATACCAATTTGAAAAACGAGGTGATAATCAGTATGACCGGAACAGTCCCTGGTTAACTGAAGTTGTGCGCATGCCCAAACAAATACTCCCGTCCCCTGTAGACCCACTGATATGCTGCATCAGTCGAGGTTGGCTTTTTTCAAGTTGCTGTGGCATCACACTGTTAAATTCTGATCCTAATGAAAGGTAGAGAGAGAGAAGAGAGGAATGCTAACGTTAGCACAGGCTTTCGTTGACGGTGAGGCAGTTCTTGCATGATATTCGCATTTAAATATGACTTGATACGATCACTGTCGCGGCATTCTTTTGCTCGGGAGGGTTATATTTAATTCATCAAAGGGTTCCCTATAGTCTCTAAAACGATTCATCCGCTATTCATTTCCATTAGTGAATTTCTTCACCTACTAACCTTTCGGTGTACGTGAATTTCTGTTCGTTGCGGTAGTCTGTATGACATTATCACCTTTTACCCGAGAAGAGAGTCTTCTTTGATGAATTCAAGACAGAATTATTAATCACAGGAAAGAAAAGCATTTTCAGTGATAGTACAAATGCTTTACATGCCAAAACAATTCAAAGGTGATGTAGGAAAATTCTTCTGAGTCCTTCAAAGTTTTCTCCCAGGAAGCGCTGGTTGCTGTTATTTCTATATATATATATATATATATATATATATATATATATATATATATATATATATATATATATATATATATATATATATATATATAGATAGAGAGAGAGAGAGAGAGAGAGAGAGAGAGAGAGAGAGAGAGAGAGAGAATAGTGTAAACACACTAAAAATCTCTTTTCTTTCAATGTCTTAAGCAAATTATAATCCTTATATCTTGAGATATTCATAATATGCTAGTAAACATACCTTCAAACTATACATATGTATCACCACGTATTCTCAACGTATACAAAAATTAGAATACTCCAGATTCCACAAATTAGAAAGTGGATTAACTATAAACTCCTTCCAAGGCTTCTTTGTTCTTTTATTATTTATTTTTTGTCTTGTTTTTGTCATAATTGTCAACCTAGTCTACCAACGCGCGCATTGCCATGTCTGCTTTCACCATAAAAGGAGATTCTGATTCCCATTCATATTAATTTTTGATATCATCTTTTCGTCCCTGATTATCTGTTCCACAATTATAGTTATTCTTTCACTTTTCTTTATCCTATATTCCTTATTCTTTATTCTTCATTCTCTACTTGTCTCCGTCGTCATCTTTTTGTGTTCACTGTTTCCTAATCTCGGGGAATTGAGGTCATGCATTCAGTGCAGTTGAAAGATTTGTAACTACTCATCAATATTCTTTCGCAATGTTTGATAATTGAATTATAGTATAAATAAATATATATATATATATATATATATATATATATGTATATATATATATATATATGTGTGTGTGTGTGTGTGTGTGTGTGTGTGTATGTATGTATATATGTATATATGTATATATACAGTATTATAGACACTTTTTTATCTACATACTCATGAGTTAAATATATATATATATATATATATATATATATATATATATATATATATATATATATATATATATATATATATATATATATATACTTCTTTATATATATATACATATATATTATATATATATATATATATATATATATATATATATATATATACATACATTTAATATATATATATACATATAAGTATGTTAATCATCTCCCTAATCTTTAATAAGACTATTTATTTGTGTATTTATTTTTCATTTATTTATTTATTTATTTCTTTATTCATTTACTGAGAACTCGCACAGGCCGTCTACTTAACCTTATCCTATTACCTTATCAAGACGAGGTCTAAGCTGATTTGACCAGATCAATCTTCATAACATATCTAATTAGCATAGAGCGGTTCTCTTAGTGGTCTGTTATAATAATTGGTTTCGGTTTTCATCTATTTATACATTTGTCAGTCTTGAAAAGTCTCCTTATCACTACTAGCCTGACCTAACCTGATCAGTTTTCATAACATCTATCTAATTATCATCAGGACGATTCTCTTAGTGATCTGTTGTAATGATCAATCTCAGTCTTTATTTTTTACTAATTTACCAGTCTAGAAAAGTCTTACTACTGGCACAACTGCAGTCTTTCTAGGAAGGAGACTAAGACTAGCCTGCCCCGACCAAGTTAAGCGATATCCATCTAATTAAATAAAAAAATCTTTCAGTGCTTTGCTTAAACATCAGGAGAGGAGTCAGCCTAGTGATCTGTTATACTCATCCCCTCAAGTTTTTATTTATTCATATTCATACTTTGTTCAGAGCAGAAAAGTCTTATTTTTGGCATAGCTTCAGTCTTTTACGGAGGAAACTAAGACTAGCTTGATCAGACCAACTTGGACAATATCCACCCAATTAAGTCAAGAATCTTTCTGTGTTTTGCTAAGCTTCAGGGGCCAACCTAATGATCTGTTATAATTATCGCCTAAAGTTTTCATCTATTCGTACATTCATCTCCCTTGAAAAGTCTCCTTATTACTACTGGCATAACTTCAATCTTTTATCGAGGAGATTAAGAATAGGCTAACCAGACCAATATCCATCTAATTAAGTCAAGACCCATTCATTCGCAGTTTTGCTAAACGC
>NC_089795.1:50342966-50347966 GCF_040412425.1 Macrobrachium rosenbergii
ATGTCATTTTTAACCCGATTTTGAGTCAACGATATCATTTTTAGCCCATTGTAGAGTTAGTGATGCCATTTCAACCTGGTTTGGGGTCAACGACATAATCTTTAACCCGATTTTGAGTTATAGTATCACTGTTTTACCAGATTTTAAACCCCAGTTATATCATTTTTAACCAGACTTTGAGTCACTGATATCATTTTTAACCTGATTTTGAGTCAATGATATAATTTTTAACCAGATTTTCAATCGATTATATAATTTTTAACCCGATTTTGAGTCATCGGTATAGTTCTTAGACCGATTTTAAATCAGTGATGTAAGTTTAGCCCGATTTTGAGTCAATGATGAAAGTTTTAGACCGAATTTGTGTCAATGATATAAGTTCTTGACGGATTTTGAGTCAATGATATAATATTTAGCCAGATTTTGAGTCAGTGACATAATTTTTTACCCGATTTTGAGTCAATGATATAATTTTTTAGCCTGATTTGGAGTCGGTGATGTAATTTCTAACCCAGATTTTGGGTCCCTGAATTACAGCAGATCCAAAAATGCTTAAAAATAATAATAACACTCTTGTAGATTTTCCTGTAAAATCTTGCAGTTGTTCACATGAATAACTATAGTGAATGTCATAATAATGATGGGATTACTTGTCATAATTACCATCATCAACAATATCACTATCGTTAATGATAAAATAATGAATTGGAAGGATTAATATTAAAAGGAGTGATATAAGCACCAAATTATGATATTCGATGAGGAGACATCAGATTTCACAAGAGGAAGAACTTGGGTATTAATTGTGCCCAGTGAAAGATACAGTATATATATAGAGAATGAGATACTGTAGAACTTTGTATGTTTCTTTTCGATAGTTATAGAATGATAATGATAACAATGAATGAACCTGGATTTGCATAGTGATGATCTGATACTGATTCATTTTCTCTATTTATTGTATCATGACCTGGCGTCACAATACATTGTTTATCAAAGTCGAAGATAGTCTACTTTTTTTCACTAGGCTGGATGCCAACTGTGTTTAAGTGTCCATTATCATAGGATGTGCTTATGTAAGTCAGTGACTCATTCAGTCTATGAACCACAATTTTAGAATTTAAAAATATCACTCACTTTACAAAGTAGTAAGTTTACCAACTTCCCCTACACGAGTGAATATCGACAGAACTCTGAAAGGTTTGAAAATTAACTGTAAATCTTGCTATCTTTCAGAATAAAAAAAAATGAAAAAACGATGGAACACCATTTACTTAAAAAGTCACCACACATTAAAACACGAGACCGGATGTTTGTACTATCAAGAGGCCCTGGCCTTACGTATATTCGCGAGCTATAGTTGACTTTATATACAAGCCTCAAAATAGGATTATTGTTATTTATTTGTTTACTGATAAATAATGATTACTCGTTAATCTATTCTTTTTATCTTTAGGATTTAAGTTAAGAGTCAAAACCTAGTACTTTGGGTTTGATATGTACTTATATACTGTATAGGGAACATACACATATATTTTTTAATGTTATATGCACTGTTCATATGTCAATTAATCTTCAAGAGAGAATAGGGTCCATGCTAATTGTTCATCAAGAACACAGGAAAATACTGCCTTGAAAACCATAATTATTCACAGTTACACTTGAGAAAAACAATGTATTGTCTTCGAGAGGCTTATAAATCTTTTCTACTACATTTTCATAATAGTGAAAATATTTAAACGTTTTTCCAAAGAGAGTATGTTTCATTACAGATACACATAGACATTATACAAGCATTATACACACACATACACACACATGCAATACACAAATACACAAAGTAATGAGAAGTTAGGGCTATTGGAAGATATATATATATATATATATATATATATATATATATATATATATATATATATATATATATATATATATATATATATATATATTATTTGGAAGATTATATATATATATATATATCTATATATATGTGTGTATTTCTTGTGCACGCGCGCGCATACACACACACACGTCTTCATCCCATCTCCAATATCAAATCCAGGAATGCCTCCTCCCGTGAATTACAGCAATCAGCGAGAAATTCCGAACAAGAGACCTCCTGTAGGATACCGGAGACGAAGGAAATCCTTTCGAGAGAGAGAGAGAGATGTCAAGTGACGAGAGAATAATAGACTCAGCTGTGACCAGAGAGGCTCGTGATTCAGAGACTCAGATAGGAGTCTCAAAACATGAATCTCCCATAAAGAGACTCAAGATAAGAGTCTCAGATAAAGGGACTCAGATAAGAGCTTCATTTAGAGACTCAGGTAAGAGTATCAGTCTTAGATAAGGAGACTCAGATAAGAGTCTCAGATAGAGAGACTCAGAGAAGAGCCTCAGATGACGTTTCAGATAAGAGACTTAGATAAAGTCCCAGACATGAATCTCCCCTAAAGAGACTCAGATAAAGAGTCTCAGATAAGAGTCTCATTTAGAGACTCAAATAAAGAGTCTCAGATAAAGTCTTTGATAAAGAATCTCACATATGAGTCTCACATCAAGAGACTCAGATAAGAGTGTTATATAAAGAGATTCAGATAAAGCCTCTGGCAAAATGAATCAGATAACGAGTCTGATAGATTCAGATAAAAAGACTCAGATAAGAATCTCAGACACGAGTCTCACGTAAAGAGACTCAGATAAGAGTCGCTGATAAAGGGTCTCAGACAAAGAGTCTCGGATAAAGAGACTCAGATAAGAGTCTCAGATGGGAGTCTCAAAACGGTCTCAGATTGCCTGAAGTGGAGTCGTTTTTCCGCTTCTATTCATTTCGCTTAAGCCTTCGTCTCTTCTATTTCCATTCCAGAATTTTATTTTAATTCATTTTTATATTTCCTTCTTATTCAAAAAAGGAAAGTAGCTTCGTTGACAGGTATGAAAAACGTAGCTTTATGATATTACGGTTAGATGATGAATGTATCTCGAATTTTATTTCCTTATATTTTTTTAATAAATTTCGTCTTATTCGTAAAATGAAATGTTTCTTCATTAAGAGGCATGAAAAATTTTGCTTTATGATATACTATGGTTTTGACAAATGAATGTATTTTGGAGGTTGTATAAATGCGCAGAATTTCCTCTTTTCATTCAAGTTAAATCAAGTCTTCATTTTTCATTTTGTTCAGTCCCTGGGCGTCATGAAATTCGTAAATGAATCTAATGTCCTTTTGTTACTAAAATGGCTCTCTCTCTCTCTCTCTCTCTCTCTCTCTCTCTCTCTCTCTCTCTCTCTCTCTATATATATATATATATATATATATATATATATATATATATATATATATATATATATATATATATATATATATATATATATATATATATTATAGCAATATGGCGTTACAGTGACGGAAATATTTCATCAGAAGTACATGAACAATTCAAAAATATTTGTTCAAATGTTTATATATATATCATATATATATAAAATGTTTATATATATATATATACTGTATGTATATATATATATATATATATATATATATATATATATATATATATATATATATATATAAACATTTTACGTATTTGATTTGAATCGTTCATTTACTTTGAACAAATATTTCCGACGTCGATGATCCCTGTCACTGTAACGCCATATTGTTATGTTGCGTCAGAGCTATCGGCCAATGATTGCTTGCTTTACGTCAAAATGTCTTTTGCCAGCGCTGTAAAAAGTAAAAACGATCAGGAAGCCTCGTGTGGACCATCAGATTTCCCTAACTCTGTTTCCTCATTTTTAATATCATTTATTTGTTCTGAGGTCGTTCAGGTGTATTTTCTTTCCTGTGTAACAAATACAGTCGTGGTTTTTTAAGTATTTTTACAATGAACTTTTGGTTCCGTCTATTACAACGGCTGTAATCCATTGAAAATAATCTTAGGAGTTTAGATTATTTATTTGCATGTAATTTCTTTTCGGTATTTATTTTGTTTGTTATTTCTCATTGTAAAGCAAGAACAAATTGTAAAGTCGTTTTCAGGAATATTGAAGTACTTCTGAATGACTTCAGCTATCCTCTTCAAAAAATGACCTGAAGTTTTCGTGAGGAATTTCTGGCCATGAAGATATACCAATCATTAAATTCATTCAAAACAAATGTAGGGAAAAGTTACCCAACCACCCAGTCAAAAAACAAAATAAATAAAAAAATAAAACAACTTTTCTTCACAGACGTAGAACACTAGATATCTGATCTGGATAATTTGATCTGACTTCTCTATACCATAGGGCCCTTTGCTATTGCTGAGACAACAGATCGAGTTACCTATTTTTTGTCCCCTTGCAACCACAAAAGGATATTTCGTGAGTGATATGACACAGATACGGGACAGTGGTCGCCACTGACATAGCAGAATATGTTTTTGGTTTGTCAGTTTTTTAAAAAACGGAAATCTTTTGAACAGAGACAGCACTTTGGTGTAAATTCCAAAATGCTAAAATAAAATGTTAAACAGAATCAACGGATATGGAAATGTAATATTATTTTCTGCTAAACGATTATTGTGAAACCAGAGAATTATTAAATTATTATCAGCACAGGTGTTGTTTGCTAATAAAAAAAATATGATTATTTCGGAAAAGGACAAAGGCTTACGCCTTTTGTTACGAAAGTTAGTTAGTTACTGTTTCAACCTGAAGACTTCACTAGACTTTCAAAAGATTATTTTAAGGAAGTAGCTTTTCCCGATTCTTTGCCTATATATCATACATATATGTCAGTATGTTTATCACTTTTTTATTAGCTTTGTATTTGTTTATTTTACACCTTGCTAACATATAAATGAACTACTGAGCTTGCTCCATATCGGTAGTCACACAGTTACACACATTGTAGCTAAGAACATGGACACTTTAATCTATACAACCTTTGGACAGGTATTGCCCCTCTCTCTCTCTCTCTCTCTCTCTCTCTCTCTCTCTCTCTCTCTCTCCATGG
>NC_089795.1:50352966-50370466 GCF_040412425.1 Macrobrachium rosenbergii
ATGTTGTATATACAGATATATACATGTATATGTATTTATACGTAGAAGTAATCACTACACAATTATGTGTGGAACAGAAATAAATTTCTGACTCACATCGGGATCGAACCCAGGTTATTCAATGGTGTGGTTCAGTTGGTAGCACCCTTGCCATACAATTGAAAGACCCAAGTTCGATCCCGATGTGAGTCAGAAATTTATATATACATTATATAAATAAAAATATATATATATTTGTGTATATATACATACATATATACTGTATATATATATATATATATATATATACATATATATATATATATATATATATATATATACATGCACATACATATTAGTTGTACATAGTTGTACATAGCGCCTGTCTATGGGCATGTTCTATGCAAATAAGGAATGCTAAGTACCCTGTCCCAGACTCAAGATGCTGATAAGAAACAGTCTTTACTTTCCAACAAAGACTTCGTAAGCGACCACAAAATAACAAGACCCGGGTTCTAATCTGCCGTTTTTGACAGTAGATTCCCGGGTCTCAGTTAGCTTAATTTTGCTTTTAAGTGAATGACCGTTTTTTTCAGAAGTAAAATCGTAGTTAGAATTTACTGTTTTATTTTGTATTTTAATATTAACCTCTCTCTCTCCTCTCTCTCTCTCTCTCTCTCTCTCTCTCTCTCTCTCTCTCTCTCTCTCTCTCTCTCTCTCTCTATATATATATATATATATATATATATATATATATATATATATATATATATATATATATACATATATATATATATTATATATGTATATATAAATATAATATATATACACAATATATATGTAATATAAATATAAATATATATATACTATATATATGTACACACACAAACAGACACACATATATATATATTTGTATGTGTGTGTTTATGTATGCGTAAGTGCTTGCGTAAACAGGCAACATCAGTTACCCACACCCACGTCACACTGAACACCAAACCCAACCCCGCTCACAAAACTTTAAAAATAAAACCTTGCAAACCAAAATACCCTAATCTGAAATCATACATCATACATCAATTTAAAGAAAAATAAAATAAAACAAAAACACGACATTCATCACAGCTGTGCACATACAGTGTACCTCTCCTAAATCAAACTTTTCATTGAATACTCTCGGTTAATCCGACCTCTTAGTATCTAACGACCGCCATAAGCTCTTAAGTGCATGATTGATTTTCAATGTTGCATGATTAATGGGTATGACGTCACTGGCCAGCCAGGATGGATATCCAGATTTGATGGAAATTTTGCTCAGTCATGATTACCACTCGATGGCTGTTGCAGACTGTTTGTGAGTCACTGTTAGTCACTGTTGAAGCGGTGATGGATTATAATTTGGAGATTTTCCCCTGTACATTAAAAGAATAACTGCTAAATTTAAAACATTTTTAATGGTTGTTGCAGAACTTTGTAAGTCGCTCTTGGAATGGTAATGGAATGTACTTGGACTCTTTCTCCTGTATTAATAAAAATATTGCAAAATTAAAAACATTTTCAATGACTTTTGTAGAAGTTTGTAAGTCACTGTTGAAATGGTCATGGATTATAATTTGACCTTTTCTCCTATAAAAAAGAATTATTTCTAAATTAAGAACATTTTCGATTGAAAGGAGGATTTAAAGTCACTATGGGGCATAATCATTACCAAAAGTGAAAAATAACTAAGTGTATTGTTAAGAAAAAACTGGAATCTTATGGTGCCTATAATTTTGATATTTAGGGAACATATAAATTAATAAATAAATAAATGAATATATATATATATGTATACATATATATATATATATATATATATATATATATATATATATATATATATATATATATATTTTTTTTTTTTTTTTTTTTTTTTTTTTTTTTTCTTAATCAATATTTTCTACTCTAACTTCTTCTGGTCAAATTCCTTCACTCTCGGAAGTTTGTCTTCATAGCCACTGTGAGAACGACGGAGAGTTTATCGTCATATTCATTATAAGTGGCATCATGTGCAGTGCCATCACGACCATATACTGTAAACTTGCTTTTTTTATCTCGCTAGAGCCTCTGCAAAGCATTAACATAATCAGGCACTGCATTGCCGAGTTGGACCGGAAGGATTGTGGGAGTTTCACGGACGTAATCAAAACCGGGAATGTCTTCTGTTTTTCTTTTAGTGTTTTTTTTTTTTTTTTTTTTTTTACATTTATGTCGCAGTGAGTATTAGTCCTTTGTTTTGTTTAGTTATTTCTTCGTTTGCTGGTTTTGTTGTGCTTTGTACCAGGGAAGAACTTAGGCCTAAAAATATATTTGATTGTGTGTTTATAGGTATTTTGTTTTTTGCACTGGAGACCCTTTGTTCTTGTGTATGTCTTTTTTTAGCATTCATGTCGCAGTGAGGATTGTCTTTTGTTTGTTTAGTTATTTCTTCGTTTACTGGTTTTGTTGTGCTTTGTATCAGGGAGAAACTTAGCCTAAAAATGTACTTCTTTGTGTAGTCATAATTACTTCGTTTTTTGCATTGGACACGCTATTGTTTGTTTCTCGGTTTTGTTTTATATTTAGATTTATTGTTCTTCATCAGCTGAGTTCTGTTTGGGCTACGATTCTTTCCATAACATTGTGCATTGTCCTCATGTTAATGATTTGTTAAACTTATCTTGATGAAATTTTTCTTAGACGAAGAAAGAAAGATTTATTTATCGTATCTTTTCTTTCGTGGATATTTCAGATTGTCCTTCACTTATCAATTTATAAGTAACGTTTAGGAGATGAATAAGCTTTAGTTTAAAAGTTTTCAGTTTTTCTTCTTTTTCCGGTCAACTTGATATCATTTATAAATGCATCTTATACAGAATTGTTTTGATTTCTGTGGAATGAACAAGGATGCAACAAAACAATTCATTTTCACATATGATAACTATATGAATTTGAGCATTTAATATCTCTCTCTCTACACACATAGAACACACGAGAGAGAGAGAGAGAGAGAGAGAGAGAGAAATACGTGCACACACACACACACACACACACACATACACACACACACACACATATATATATATATATATATATATATATATATATATATAAATATTTATATATATATATATATGTGTGTGTGTGTGTGTGTGTGTGTGTGTGTGTGTAAAATTTGCACAATAAGTGTCTAGCCTCTGATAAGTTAACGTCATTGTCCATTCTTAATCACAAAAGACACTCGATTAACCGATACATTACTAAAAGAGCAGGATGTACCCGTCACCCTTGAACCCTCGAATACTCTTGTGACTGAGCAAGCATCAGTGCGAACTACAAAAAAGAAAGAGTTATAAGTCAAGATAAATCACCTCTGGGATTAATCGGCTCACGTGGGATTAGTCATCCTTAAAATAGAGGAAAGGGAGGCGCCTGGCCGCGAGACTCACGATTATATCGATTATTTTCAAGTGACGATTTTAGAATCGCAATTATCATTCAGTGGGACTTTGAGTGGAATGATTTCACAAAGGTGTATTATCATGTGATTTAGTTCATTATTCCAGAAAATTATTGTGTAAGGTAATCTGATAAAGGTTTACGGTTCACACACACACGCACATTGACACACATACGCATATATATATATACATATATATGTATATGTATAGATATACATATACATACACATATATACATATATGCATATATATCATATACATACACATATATATATATATATATATATATATATATATATATATATATATATATATATATATATATATATATTTATATATATATATATATAGTATATATATATATATATATATATATATGTTTATATATATACATTTCTACAATCAGTTGAATTATTATGTCATGGCACGTATCTCGTAAACGTTTGCAGTTAAATTTTAAACGTTTCTTTTAAGAAATTCGCCAATTAAGAATAGACCAATACGTTTTTCCAATTATTATTATTATTATTATTATTCAGAAGATGAACCCTATTCGTGTGGAACAAGCACACCACAGGGGACACTGACTTGAAATTCAAGCTTCTGTAGAATATGATGGTGTTCATTAGAAAGAAGAAAGAGGAGGGAACCGGAAATAAAGAAAGAAAAGAAAGAAATATAGATTAATAAATTTCATAAATAAATAGTTAAAAATGATACAAACAAATGATTAAAACACAGGGTGAATCGCTGTAGGGTAGAAATGTACTTCGTCTTCGCTATTCCACAGTCCAAGCTCAGACAAGAGATATAAGAAAAAACTTCTTAACATTTCCAAATAATCTATTTTAATAATGAGATTCATAATTTGCTGAACGTATGATTTCGTGGGAAGAATCTGACTGAGTTATCCATTAGTTAGTTACAGCAGGATTTTTTTTTCAAATCGAAGATCAGAAATTTCATCCCTGAAAAAGGGGTTTATGAACTGAAGATATACAATGGCTGAATCAATCGTTATTTTCGTTTCTATTTGTGTATTGGGGTAATAATAATAATAATAATAATAATAATAATAATAATAATAATAATAATAATAATAATAATAATAACTGATGCCGCAAAAACAGCAATAATCATGATTACGGAAATGATAAATGACAGCATTAATATCAATAATGACGCGATATTATAACCGCCATGACCTCCATAAACTCTGAAATTTGGAACGCTGCCAAACGTATGATTAAGTCGAGTTTATCAACCGAAAGCTTTTACTGCCAAGACACAAACCTGATATGCCAAGATTTTTGTTTGCGAATATTTATCAAGTATAGATAGTTGCTAAGGTATAGTAGAGCAGTTTGCTTTTACTAACGCCTAAGGTAATGTGTTTAAACATATATGTACATATATATGTGTGTATGTAAATTTATATAGCCTATATATATATATAAATTATATATATATAAAATAAATATATATATATATATATATATATATATATATATATATATATATATATATATATAAATTATATATATATAAAATAAATAAAATATAATATATGTGTGTGTGTGTGTGTGTATATATATATATATATGATTTTTTATTACTAACTACATTGTAATTGAATTGTAGAAGTAAATGACCAAAAACCCTAAGCAAAATATTAATGACAAAAATTATGAGATGAGCCACATACTGTACTCCAAGATTTATACAACGCAAAGGTAAAATAACTGTGTAATATACTTAAAATACCTGCTTCTCTTTTCCCTCGTAATCCTTCAGAAATGCCCGTCCTCCTTTTCCCAGAGGAAAATATGAATTCTTAACCTGGAAGTACTTATACTTAGTAAAGATTTCGCAGAGTTTTATGCAGGCATCACAGGCAAACGCTTGACACGAAGAAAGATGGAGCATATGGGATCACGGATTAAAACTGCAGTCTGTTGCGTAACACAGCCCTCTTAAGCTTTGTCAAGAAAATGGAACTACCATTAAACTCTTATGCAAAGCAAATTACTGAGTCAGGTCACGAAGATAAGCTTAATTATTACGTGTAACTAGTTTCTGAAGTCAGGTCACGGAATTATCTTTATTCGTTGCTCGTAACGAGTTTCTGATGTCGCGTCGTGAGAGTATCCTGAAATGGAAGGACGTTTACCTTCAAGAAAACAAGCTTTAGTAAACAAGCACTTCCTTGGAGCCCCTTTTAAGCAGAGTGACGTTTCATATTTTTGTAGTATAGAGGACAAATGATTCACCAGAAACCAACGGGCTGGTCGAAACGCAGTGCGACAAAAGAAACTCCGAAGTATCCAGAATCCATCTGCTGGTAAAATCTGATCAATGAGATTTCAGCGCTGCTCCCAACCACAAGGCTGGTTCCCTACATTATTATTATTATTATTATTATTATTATTATTATTATTATTACTTACTTACTTACTTACTTACTTGCTTGCTTACTTACATACTGACTTACTCACTTACATTGAAACAAACCCACGATGACGCAAATATGTACTCTAATTTATATTGTTGTGAATTTCTTTCGTGAGTATTATTACATTTAACATACAGCATTTTCAGTGGCTAGTGTTGTTTTACCACCAAAAAGATTTATTGCCTCTTTACATACATACCATAAAAACAGAAATTAATGTAGTATTGATAAGATATCATCCGAAGGTTTAATTAGGCTATTTCTTTAATTAGCAAAACAAACTCACATACCGAAAGGTACATCCCGGATAGCATATAAATACAGTATATATAAATAAATAAATGTATATGTATATATATATATATATATATATATATATATATATATATATATATATATATATATATATGATGTATATATTATATATACATATATATATATATATATATATATATATATATATATATATATATATATATATATATTTAAATATATGTGTATATATGTATGTGTGTGTGTGTGTGATGTCTTATACATTATCATAATACTTAACACTAAAACCAAACGAAAAACTTAAATAAAAATACGCTGACTAATGATGCGATATGTTTTCACATCATTCCAAACCCAACTCTCACACGATAATAAAACAATTTTCCTCGCTTTCAGTAAACCATTTCAACACCACTGGAATTCCCAGTCGCTCTCTCTCGGCAGATAAATGTAGCGCATTTTTGTCTATTTTTTCTCCTCTATCTCCTCACATCTTCCGTTACTTTGAAACTTGAGGAGATTCTCAACACGAGTGGCTTTTCGTGTTTCGCTGATGCGCGGTTTTTATTGGTTTTTAGTTTTCTGTAAAGGAAAACTACTGAGGTGGCTTTGTTTGTCCGTCCGCACTTTTTCTGTCCGACCTCAGATCTTAAAAACCACTGAGGCTAGAGAGCTGCAAATTGGTATGTTGATCATCCACCCTCCAATCATCCGTCATACCAAACTGCAGCCCTCTTACCTCAGTAGTTTTCATTTTATTTGAGGTAAAGGTTAGCCATGATCGTGCGTCTGGCAACGCTATAGGTGCCACCTGCCTACACATTTTCACTTGACCACATCTGGAGAGCAACTGACCGCTGCCCGGTCGTGGCTGAGAGTTTCATACAGCACTATACGCTGTACAGAAAACTCGAATGCGCATTTTTTACTTGTAAACAAGTAAACAAGCTTATTATGTTTTTTACTCGTAAACAAGTTCAAAACATAATAAGCCTTTGGAGGCGCGTGTGACTTATAAAAATTATAAGTGTTAGGACTGGAGGCTCGTGGTGTGCGTACAAGTCAATTCTTAAGGTTGACGATGCTTAGTTATTTTCAGGTTGAGTTTGGTTGAAGTTTGGGATTTTTTATTTTTTGTAATGTATATAATTGTTGGTATATATTTGCTTTATTTTTTTGACAATTTATTAACTTTTAATATGAATTGTCGATTATATGTATGTAAATATATATATATATATATATATATATATATATATATATATATATATATATATATATATATATATATATATATATATATATGTATATATATATATATATATATATATATATATATATTTCTATAGATGTATATATAATATATATATATATATATATATATATATATATATATATATATATATATTATATTATATACTCACGTACACCCAAAGGTATCATACTTGTACTTATTAAGCTTTATTAATTCCCATAAAGTAAATAATGCTATTGAAAATATAATAAAGGCTCGTATAAACGACCTGACGTCAATTTTCCTCAATTTAATTCATTAACTGTCAGTTAAAAACATTCTCTTTCAGTTTCTTCTTTCGCTGACTCTTTATAACCTTCCGTTTTCAAAGAGGCGTTTATCATGTCATTTAGAATTTAGCTGCTCTCTTTCTCCATACCCACTTTTTTTAACTATTCGGGTCTGGGCTACATAAAGGGATAGAGTTCCATGCGTAACTCATCTCTGTACTAGACAATATAAGGTCTGCATTAGGCATCCAGTCTGCATTAGACAATAGACAACCTTGCTGTGGCTCTACGTCTAATTACCGTCAATGGAAATCCCGCCCCTGTCTATATACAGGTGTGGAAAGGTGCCAGGAAGTGTGCATTCTCGGTACAGGTAATTAGAGGCGTCCTCGGAAATTCTCGGGGACAGGTGAGTGCATCTCATCTCTCGCTAGATGTTTTCCGGTGTTCAAATACGTCGTTTATTCAACGGAATTTTCTTGAATTTTAATACCAAGAACTTCTCTCTGTTCACAAAATGGATACGGCAAGTTGACTCTCTCTCTCTCTCTCTCTCTCTCTCTCTCTCTCTCTCTCTCTCTCTCTCTTTAAATCTTCAGCTGAAAACACTTATGGACAGAGTTAACAGACTATGAACCCGAGAGGGCTCCAAAGGGAAATCAGCCTGCAGAGAGAGAGAGAGAGAAGAAGAGAGAGAGAAGAAGAGAGAGAGAGAGAGAGAGAGAGGTAAGTTACAGGAAAGGGTGATAAATAAATAAATATATACGAGGGAACAGGAAGCAAAACAGAGACACTTGGAATTCAGGATACATCAACAGAAAGCAGGAATGAATTTGCTCCTCGCTTTAACATTTGGAGGTCACAATATTCCACAACTGCCCCAGGCAAACCATTGCACATTTTAGTTGTGACCAAGATAAAACTCCTAGCAAACTGAGTTTACTGTGGTATTTGGGTAATTAATTTATCTACTGAAAACAGTTTGACATTACAAGACCACCTAAACTAATGTAACTTTTTTTTTTTTTTTGTTTCGCTGCAGAGGCCAAAGCTGGTTTGCCTGCGCAAATTAAGTTCGACCCTACAAGAATTTTTGAGAAAGCATTACCTGACTTCTCTTCCTTATGACCTTAAGTATACAGAGAACTACAGAGAATTCTACAGCTCAATTTAATAGCATCGAATAATTACGCTTCGCCCAGCGTTAGACCAACTAACAAACAACTGTATATCCCAATCTTTGTCAAAGAACTCGTATAATTTGGTCAGAAAAAGCATGAATGTTGTTACATTTTGAAAGTCTCGTATAAGTAGGCATTTAGTCGTATCAGCTGCCTGGTCAAATTTATCTCTCTGGCTTCGCCACACTAGCTAACGATTTTCAAGTAGAGGGTCAGTTAAGTTTTCAACTGAACATCAGCTATAAAGTTTTCAACTAGTTTTCGGCTAACGGTTTTCGGCTAAACGTCAGCCAGCTAACAGTTTTTACCTAGACTTCAGGTAAAAATTTTCAAACTGAACTTCAGCAAACAGTTTTTTACTAGATGTCAGCTAGAGATTGTCAGCTGAACTTCAGCTAAATTTTCAACTAGACGTCAGCTAAAATTTTCAAGTGAATTGCAGCTAACAGTTTCCTACTAGACATCCCATTCATATTAAGAAATGTCTAGCATTCACGTTTCAGCAACGTCTTGTTCTTCATAATTTTCCTTAAAATTGATACATGTCAATCCGTATTTCTTTCATACTGATCTCAGTAATAACCTTCTTTATATTGCTTGTTTTATGAAAATAGAAATCACGTTGTAAGAGCAAAGTAGGTTAGGCCTATGGGTACTGGACAGGGAGGGTAATGTAACGGTCGATTTTGAGAAATTCCTTCGGGAGAACATCAGAGAAGTTTCTTTTAAAGAGCCGAGTTGTATTACACGGAAGCCATGTGTATATCGATGTATAAAATGTTGCAAAAAATATTTGTTTAAAGATAAAAATATATATTATCTATGTACACTTATCCTAGATGAGGAAAGGAAGGCTACGATAGATTAGCCTAATCAAGCTCAGTACTCGAGGAGAAAAACTCTACGGAGTTTTCTCCCGAAATCCCAGTGTTTTATGTTAGTTACGCTATCTGGTACAGGATAACCCTTTTACCAGATTAAAGGTCTGTTCTTTTGCTAGAAAAGGCTGAGACTCAGTCCCGTCACTACAGAAGAGTTTGTCTCTCTTTTCTTCTGCCGTTTTACTAAAGAAGCGTCTATACTTTTACTAGATGATAATCTGTCCTGTTACAAAAGAAAAGTCTGTTCGTTTACTAAAGAAGAATCTGTCTTTATACCAGAGAAGGGTCTGCCCTTTTACTAGCGAAGAGTCCGTCCTTTTAATAGAGAAGAGTCTGTCTTAATACCAGAGAAGAGTTTATCTTTTTATTAGAGAAGACTGTCTTTGTACCACAGAAGAGTCTGCCCTTTTGCTAGAGAGGAATCTGCCGCTTTACCAGATAGAGTCCGTCCTTTTACTGGAGAAGAGTCTGTCCTCATGTGTGCCCGTTTATCGGAGAAGAGTCTGTCTGTTCACTTGAGAATAGTCTGTCTTTAAGAGTCCTCCCTTTCATAGAGAGGAGTCTAACCTTACCAGTCCGTCTTTTTACTACAGAAGAATCTGATTTTGTACTAGATAAGAATCTGTCCTAAGAGTCTGTCCGTTTTATTGAGAAGAGTTTGTCCTTTCACAAAACCCCAGTCAGTTCTCGTTTCTCCGTCATTAAAGTTTTGGCCGCAAGTGAGATGGAAAAAACGAACCGTTAATTAGCTTTAAAATTTAGTAAATGTTGTACTGAATTACCTCTGCAGTTATGAAAATTAGGGCACCATAACTCATACTTCTCATATATGATTTGGATATAATAATAATAATAATAATAATAATAATAATAATAATAATAATAATAATAATAATATTCAACGTACAAAGAATAACCACGCTAAAAATATGCAAGGTAATGATAATAATTCTAATAATAGATATTTCGTAGCTCGATTACTATTTTTGAATAATAATAATAATAATAATAATAATAATAATAATAATAATAATAATAATAATAATAATAAACGAACATAGGACAAAAATCATGTTTCAAATTATGCAGAATAATAATAATAATAATAATAATAATAATAATAATAATAATATAATAATAATAATAACTTTTAACTCAAATGAAAACTCGTGAAGCAACCGAAAAAAATACATTGATTAATAGCGCCATCTGCCATGACACGAAAAAGACGTTTAAATGAAAGAACCTTTAACGCTGACAGTAGTTGACACATGAGCAATACTGATGTCTAAATGGGCGGTAAGGAGATTCTTCTTAAGGAACAGGGTTGGTAATGCTCGGTATGCGCGCACAAACACAGACACACACACACACACACACACACACACACACACACACATATATATATATATATATATATATATATATATATATATATATATATATATATATATATATATATACGAGGTGTGTCTATTAAATAACAGAGACTGCTTAAATAACTTACCTTTATATATATGTAGTCCCCATTAATATACTCCCCATTTGTACAAATACTGTACATCCCTGCAGTCTTCTTTTCCACTGGTCGAGGGCATGGAGCAGGAAATCAATTTCTGAAGCTGTTTCAACACATCCGCCATTTTATTCTTTACAGCATCAACTGACCCAAAACGTGTCCCTTTAAGCGCTGATTTTGACAATCTCACGTTCTTCGCTGAATCTTCCGTTCCACTAAAAAACGCGCACGAGACAGGCTGTCATTCCCATAAGCTGTACTAAGCATTTGAAAACATTCTGTTGGTGTTTTGTGCAATTTTACTAAAGATATTAAAATTGACACGTTGTTCAACTTTTAAACTTAGCATTTTTTAGCCCCACTACAGAAAACGCAACCGAACAAAATGGCGACTCACAATCAACTAGGCGTCGTAGAGTGTTGCCGCTTGTTACGCAGGTTCAGACATGTTCAAAGTCACCAAGCATCCAGTTATGACCGGTTCTGACTGCTTTGTTTACGAGTTGGAATCAGTCTCGTTATTTAATAGACATACTTCTCTCTCTCTCTCTCTCTCTCTCTGAACACATGGGAACGTGTTTCACAAAAATAAATTTCTGACTCACCACGGGACCGAATCCCGGTCTTTCGAGTGAGAGAGCAGGGCATTAGCAACTCGGGAAAAACCTTAGGTACGTAAGTACATAGGTTCCAACTCCTTTCATGACCTTTGTGCCCGAATTGCTGATGCCCTGGCCTCTCACTCCAGACCAGGGGCTTCGGTCCCCGTGGTGAAATAATAAATTATATATATATATATATATATATATATATATATATATATATATATATATATATATATATATATATATATATATGTGTGTGTGTGTGTGTGTGTGTGTGTGTGTATACAGTATATATATCTATGTTTCGTTAAATGAATTGATAAATGAATGAGTTTAATTTATGTATATTATTACTGATTAAAATTTATATATATATATATATATATATATATATATATATATATATATATACTGTATATATATATGCATATATAATTCTAATCAGTAATAATGCACATCAATTAAATTCATACGTTTGTTAATTCATTTATCGAAGCATAAAGCATTAAGAGTTATATCATAACACTACATATTCGAGACCGTATATTTTCATACAAATCATACACGTCGTATGCAATTTACAAATTATAAGGATATTCGTTGTTAGAATTTTGTAGATATTTCTCAAATAACTTGATTAATTCAATGACGTAATATAACCTTTAGGAGTCCAAATCATTAACAAAGTTCATAATTAACTGGAGTTAATAACATTTCAGTTATGCTAATTTGGTGTTAATGTTAACGACACCAAATTAAATTAACGGAAACAAACTAGTAATAGATAAGTTATGATTTATAAATGTAATTGTGTGTCCGTTAATAACAGCCAACCGTCTGTAATTAACCTAAATTAAAAAAAATTTCCATAATTAGAACAACAAAGAAAAACTAATTGCAAATAAGTAACGAAATCAAAGCTTGTCAGCAAGAATCAGTTGGTAACTCAAATGCGTCGGCAGGAATAAGTTAATAGCTCAAAAGTGCCAGCGGGAATCAATCAGCTAATAACTCAAAAGTGTCGGAAGGGAACCAGCTAATAATTCAGAAGTGTCAGTTGGAATCACCTAATACATCAAAAGTGCCAGCTGGAATTAGCTATTAACTCAAAAGTGTCAGCAGGAATCAGATGATTTCTCAAAATTGTCAGCTAGAATCATCAAATAACTCACAAGTGTCAGCGGGAATCAGTTAATAACCCAAAAGTGTCGGTGGGAATCAGTTAATAACTCAAAGTGTCAGAAGGAATCGGCTAATAAGTCAAAATTGTCAGCAAGAATTGGTTAATAACTCAAAAGTGTCAGCGGGAATCAGTTAATAATTCAAAAGTGTCAGTGAGAATCAGCTAATAGCTCATAAGTGTCAGCGAGAATCGGTTAAATACTCAATAGTGTCAGCGAGAATCAGTAGGTGAAATTAATGTCAAAATGTGTCAAAGAGAATCAGTTAATAACTCAGAAGTATCAGCAAGAATCAGTCAGTGAAATCAAAGTTAAACCGTGTCCAGCAGAATCAGCTAACAACTCAAAAAGTGTCAGCAGGAATCAGGTGATGAAACCAGAGGTAAGCGTGTCAGCAAGAATCAGCTAATCAGTTATTGAAATGAAATTCAAAGAGCGTCAAGAGAATCTATTAATGAAATCATAAACAAAGCGTGCCTGTAGGAATCAATTAAAGAAGTTAAAATCAAAGTTAAAATCATGACTTGTCAATGAGAATAACAATGAAATCTAAACTTTTTAACAATAATGACACAAAAATCAAAACTTTTTAACAATAATCGTTAATGACAAAAAAATCAAAATTTGTTAACATTAATCTGTTAATGACAAAAAAATAAAAACTTTTCACAATAATCAGTTAATGACACAAAATTCAAAAATGTTTAACAATAATCAGTTAATGACACAAAATTCAAAACTTTTTAACATTAATCAGTTAATGACACAAAAATCAAAAATTTTAACGATAATCAGTTGATGGCATAAAAATAAAATTTTTTAACAATAATCAGTTAATGACACAAAAATCAAAACTTTTTAACATTAATCAGTTAATGACACAAAAATCAAAACTTTTTAACATTAATCAGTTAATGACACAAAAATCAAAAATTTTAACAATAATCAGTTGATGACAAAAAAATTTTTTTAACAATAATCAGTTAATGACACAATAATCAAAACTTTTTAACAACAATCAGTTAACGACACAAAAATCAAAACTTGTCAGTAAACATTAACTAATAAAATTAAATTGTGCCCATGTGTATCAGCAAGTGAAATCAGATTGTGTCAACAAGAATCAGCTAATGAAATCAAATTGTGCAACAAGAATCAGCAAATGAAATCAAATTGTGTCAACGAGAATCAGTAAATGAAATCAAATTGTGTCAACAAGAACCAGCAAATGAAATCAAATTGTGCAACGAGAATCAGCAGATAAAATCAAATCGTGTCAACGAGAATCAGTAAATGAAATCAAATTGTGTCAACGAGAATCAGTAAATGAAATCAAATTGTGTCAACGAGAATCAGTAAATACAATCACATTGTGTTAACGAGAATCCGCAAGTGAAATCAGAGAGTGTCAGCAGACTATATTACTGAGAATCAGCAAAGGAAATCAAAACCGATAATGAAAGTCAATTAATAAAATCAAGTCGAGTCAACGAGAATCAGCAAATGAAATCAAAATAAATCAGCAAGAATCAGCTAATGATTTAAAACTCAAAACGTTTCAGTTATAATCAGCTAATAATTTCCAAGTGAAAACCTGAAACCAGAATCAGCTAATTAAATCAAAATAAATAGACGAGAATCAGCTAACGAAATCAAGTGGGGTCAACAAGCATTACTTTACGAAATCAAAACCAAAAACTGTCAACAAGAATCACTAAAACACTCACCCGTCCCAGTGAGTCACTCAAAAATGGGGGTTCCGGATGATAAGGACACACAACCACTCGCCACAGAGTCAGAGGAGATACTGACAGACTCACCAACTTCTCATGTGTAAGTCCTCTCTCTCTCTCTCTCTCTCTCTCTCTCTCTCTCTCTCTCTCTCTCTCTCTCTCACCTGATAAAGGTCTGTGATACTCTAGTAACAACTGAGGGGAGGGGTTACTAAGACAATGCGTTCTTCTCTCTCTCTCTCTCTCTCTCTCTCTCTCTCTCTCTCTCTCTCTCTCTCTCTCTCTCTCTCTCTCTTGTCTGTGAGATAAACATTGGCAAACGTGCCACTGCAGTTGTGATTTGCTTGGGCCTTTGAGGGTAAATAGTGATAGGGGGTTTCAAGAGGTTTCGTTGTGTAAGAGTGTATGTGTGTGTGTATGTATGTGTGGTGATTATATATTATATATATATATATATATATATATATATATATATATATATATATATATATATATATATATATATATATATATATGCATATACACGTACACACACTTGTATATATGTGTGCACATGTATATGTATGCATATATATATATATATATATATATATATATATATATATATATGTATGTATATATATATATATATATATATACATATATATATATATATATATATATATATATATATATATAATATATTATAGAGAAGAGAGAGAGAGAGAGAGAGAGAGAAGAAGAGGGAGAGAGAGAGAGAGATAATCAACAGCTTACTAAAGACTAGGTAAGAACTGGAATCTATAGCAAAAAACATTAATAAAAAAATTTTGGTAATATAGAGGTCCTTTAGAAAAAAGTATTAATAAATAAAAATGTGCAATGTAGTGTTCCTTCCATTCTGCTTTACCAGGAAGGACGCTGTTAGGGAAAAATAAAAAAAATCGCTTTAGAACCAGTGAAGGCGTCCTTATGAAAAATTCCCTGATTACCTGAAGATCCCATTTACCTGTTGACAGGTAAACTGGTCAGACCAGTGTTATGTGGTACATCCCATCCCCCGCCCAAAAAAATCCATTTTTACTTCTTGCTTCAAAGCACTATTCTATTTTTTCTTCATGCAATTAATTTCAAAATTTAAGAGAATTTCTGTCAAGCAAGAGCTGTTTAACCCAAATATACCATTTGCTATCATTGTCAGGTAACCGTTTTCAAAATTTATGATATCTATGTATGTTTTGTGTGTGTGTTCACAGTGCCATATATCTGATTGTATATGAGTTTGATGTGTGATCACATTATCTTGTAGGCGTTTATGTTCCAGATCAAAAATACATATCTTATCACTCATCTAATTTTTCAATGGATCCCAACTCTCTTGGCACAGAAACTAAACTATCTATAGAATCTGTCTATTAGCGCCTCTCTCTCTCTCTCTCTCTCTCTCTCTCTCTCTCTCTCTCTCTCTCTCTCTTCCCCTTTCATCTAAACCATCTTTTTCATTATCATTTTTTGACTCATCTATATATATATATATATATATATATATATATATATATATATATATATATACATACATATATATACATACATACATACATATATATATGTATATATATATATATATATATATATATATATATATACATTCTCCTGCATACATAAAGGCTTCAATGAGATGCATGTCTTCAATATATGTACTTGATAAATTGTATTTCGTAAATTAAAGAATCTGGAACCTAAACCATAACGACTCATTCAAGCTAACTTGATATAGTGGATTTCTAAATTACATATACCCTGATGAAATTGACTCATTCAAGGCTATTTTGTGATATAGGAATACATACATACATATATACATAAACACATACATACATTACATACATACATACATACATACATACATACATACATACATACATATTTAGTCTCACCACGGAGTTGACGTCAAATCCAGCTATAATCCACGAGCCATGTAACCACAAATTCCGTGATCTTTTTCTCAATCTCTTTCTTCGAGAAAGTAAACAGTTTACCCACCAGCGATCAGCAGCAGCTGCATTCCTGATCCCTGACAAAGAGCTGAGCAAACACTGGTTACCTGAAGTCACGCAAGCTAAAAGAAATATCTCTTGATCATTTCTTACGAGAAGAATCAATGTTATTCTCTGTTTGAGATTCGTAAGGTTTCTGCGCGAAGAGATTTTCAGTATGTTTGGGCTTAATATATATTCCGAAACGCTCCCCCCATTCTATTGTATATGCTGTTTTCTTATTTACTTACTTATTATTTGTTATTTTTTGCATGTTTTTCTTAAAATTATATCCTTGGAGCGGTGATGTCTCCCTGTTATTCTGTTTCAGATTCGTAAGGTTTCTGCGCTAAGAGATTTTCAGTAGTTTGAGCTCAATAAATTTTCCCAAATTCCCTCACCTTTCTATTGTATATTCTATTTTTTTATTTATCATTTATTATCTTTATTTTGCATGTTTTTATTGAGATTACAGTGTTATTCTCTGCTTGAGATTCGTAAGATCTCTACACTAGGAGATTTTCAGTCCGTTTGGGCTTTGTATATTACGAAATTCTCTAGTATTTTTGTTGTATATTGTATTTTTCTTATTTATTATTCATTATTTTCATTTTGCATGTTCTTCCTAAGATTACAGTATTATTCTGTGCTTGAGATTCGTAAGATATCAACACTTGGAGA
>NC_089795.1:50375466-50407966 GCF_040412425.1 Macrobrachium rosenbergii
GAAAAACTTAATATTTTATGAAAAATAAGAAAAATCAAACAAAAAGGAGTTGAAACTCAGATCAGAAATAAAGCAGACAGAATAACCTTTATAATTAATGGGATTTATATCACTAATGGCAGGAAATCTGATCTTAAAGAATACCAACAACAAGAGAAAATAACAATAGAAACAAAACCACAAAAATAAAATAAGAAAATAACAGAAAAGAGAAAAGAAAATTAGAAGAAACTCAAGACTCATAAAGAACGAGGTCATTCAGAGGCCAAGTGTACCGCGCACGATAAAATTCTAATCATATCAACTAAATGCTTTTCAGCTGTGTACTCACGGTATACCTCGGAATGATATATGCTTGGCTCGTCGTTTGGTTGCTAGGCAACATGGCAACACCTCATTAGCATCTTTTTTTTATTATAAGTGGATATTTCATAAAGACAAAATAATATAGATTCCTTTCTTTACAGACGTCCTAAATTATGTATCTAGATACGGTTCAGAGTTGATTCAGTATGTTTTACAACTTTCTTGACTTTCAGAAACTAAATGTCCATTTCTGCCTTATGTATTTCAAACGGCCCTTATACTTAGGTTAGAATGGTGTGGATAGTGACACTATCAATTCTGATATCAAGGATATGAATCGAAAATACGGCAGTTATGAAATATATTGATAGAAATAGTGAGCGCTAAGATGATTGGGTATTATTCGGTACAATGTTTGACACCCAGGCTGCCTTATATTTAAGTACTGGTTCTTACCGAATTCACGGAAATAATAATAATAATAATAATAATAATAATAATAATAATAATAATAATAATAATAATAATGGTGAAATTATGTATTAGATAAGTATATAGTTAAGTTAAATCATATGGATTTTTCACCATTTTAGTGAATAATAATAATAATAATAATAATAATAATAATAATAATAATAATAATAATAATAATAATAATAATAATGGTGAAAATGTCCACACCGATGTAAATGTAATTGTGTATTTAAAAGTATATAGGTACATTAAATCAATGTGGAATTTTTCAACATTTCAGTGGCTCGTGTGATTATGAGATTTTTACGATAATAATAATAATAATAATAATAATAATAATAATAATAATAATAATTATTATTATTATTATTATTATTATTATGTAAAATATTAACTGGAATAATAATAATAATAATAATAATAATAATAATAATAATAATAATAATAATAATAATAATAATAATAATAATAATAATAATAATGCAGGAGACAAAACGACCTTTTTATGTATTTTTAATGTATATAATAATAATAATAATAATAATAATAATAATAATAATAATAATAATAATAATAATAATAAACGAATTTATTAGGCCGAAATATTACCTTTTTTCTTCACTGCCAACCGCATGACCTATCTATTCGCCCACGTGTCCCATCCATCATCTTTATCGCTTGATATATTAGTCATCTCGATGATAAAAGCGTGAAAAATCAATCATACTTTGGTTAATGACTATTTTATGTTTTAATTAAATGTGATATACTTCCATTGCTCGGGGTTTGGGAACCCCCATTGAAAAAAACTATACTTTAGTTTAACCAGACCACTGAGCTGAATAACAGCTCTCCTAGGGCTGGCCCGAAGGATTAGATTTATTTTACGTGGCTAAGAACCAATTGGTTACCTAGCAACGGGACCTACAAGTTATAGTGGAATCCGAACCACATAATAACGAGAAATGAATTTCTATCACCAGAAACAAATTTCTCTAATTCTTCATTGGCCGGCCGGAGAATCGAACGCGGGCCCAGCAGAGTGCTAGCCGAGAACGATACCAACCCATCCAATGAGGAACTCCCCCAGATGGAGTTTGGAAGACACTGTCCACGTCGGGTGCTTGGTTGGCTGACGAAAATGCAAAATGGTGGAGAGAGGAGAGAGAGAGAGAGAGAGAGAGAGAGAGGGCCAGGAGGGAGAGAAAGGCAAGAGGGAGAGAAGAAGAGAGGTGAGGGTGAGAGAGAGAGAGAGAGAGAGAGGGGAGAGAGAGAGAGAGACCAGGAGGGAGAGAAAGGCAAGAGGAGAGGAGAGAGGTGAGGCAAGAGAAAGGCAAGAGAGAGAGAGAGAGAGAGAGAGAGAGCGAGAGGGGGCGTGCTAGGAGGAGGAGAAAGGCCAAGAGGAGAGAAAGAGAGAGGTGAGGGTGTGAGGAAGGCAAAGAGAGAGGCAAAGAGAGAGAGAGAAAGAAGAGAGAGGGAAGAGGGAGGAAGAGAAAGTATGATTAGATGAGAGAGAGAGAGAGAGGGAGGGGGGAGGAAAGAAAGTATGATTAGATGAGAGAGAGAGAGAGAGAGAGAGAGAGAGAGAGAGGGTGGGGGGAAGAGAAAGTATGACTAGATAAGAAAGAGAGAGAGAGAGAGAGAGAGAGAGAGATGATGATGCCAACACACGGTTGCATGACAAAAGTTCATTCAACCTAAACTAACTTACGATACCTTTGCCTTAATATCACATTAGTTACATTTCTTTTAATTTATAGCCATTCTACATTCACTGTCTAATTTATGTGGCAAAGATGAGTGAACTGGAAAAAAATAATATTATGGTAGAATAAATAATAATTCGCACTTACTTACAAACTTCAGACGTCGCAAATTTCCCTTTCGTTTGCACAAACTAAATAAAACGGTTTGTTATCGTTTGTTGTTTGTTTTTGTCTTGGTACAGGTTCTCAAGAAAGTATATCCTGGCAGATAAACATTTGGGAGAGACGGGGCATCTGCTGGGCACGAAGTGATTATATTTAAACAACATTCGTACGACCCCCTCATAAATATATATACCATGTTCTCTCCTGGGTAAATTGTTGAGTATCATGTGTTATATGATTATGTTATTAAATAACACATGTTCTCTTTTCCTGGGTGAATCATAAAACTTCAGGTGTTATTAAGATGTTATTAAATAACAAATTTTCTCTATTCCTGGGTGAATTACAAAACTTCAGGTGTTATAATTATGTTATTAGATAAAACATGTTCTCTTTGTTATTAGATAACACATGTTCTCTTTTCTTGGGAGAATTACAAACTTCAGATGTTATAATTATGTTATTAGATAACACATTTTTTTTGCTGTGAGTAAATTGTTGAATATCATGTGTTATGATTATGTAATCAAATAACGCATGTTCTCTTTTCTTGAGTAAATTGTTGAATGTCATGTGTTATGGATATGTTATTAAATAACACCGTTCTCTTTTCCTGAGTGAATTACAAAACTTCGGTGCTATCAAAATGTTATTTAATAACACATGTCCTCTTTTCTTGGGTAAATTGTTAAACATCATGTGTTATGGATATGTTATTAGATAACACATGTTCTCTTTTCTTTGGATAAGTCGGTTGAACTTCATGCGTTATGAATATGTTATTAGACAACACATGTTTTCCTTTCTTGCGTAAATTGTTGAACATCATGTGTTAGGAATATGTTATTAAATAACGAATGCTTTTTCTCTTGGGTAAATTGCTGAACATTATATGTGGGTAAATTATTGGATATCATGTGTTATTAATATGTTATTAGATAAAACATGTTCTCCTTCCTTGGGTAAATTACAAAACTTCATATATTATGAACACGTTACCCGAGTATCATTAATTTCTGATAACTAAGTCCATTCAGAATTTTGTCAGTACGTTCATTTTTAAAATCCAAGATATACTTGGAGGTTTTTGAAGTGGGTATTTCATACAAAAAAAAACACTAAATTTATCACAAATTAATAAACCAAAACAATTGATAAACTGAGGACTTAAGTTTATTATTTGACGCAATTAATCAATTAATTTATCAGTCACTAGATAAATTATGAAATTTCGAAACGTTGTTAGTGACGTATAATCATATTGCTAACCATAAATATATATACACACATATCTACAGTATATATATACATACATATATATATATATATATATATATATATATATATATATGTTATATTTATATATATCAGTATATATATATATATATATATATATATATATATATATATATATATATATATATATATATATATATATATATATATATATATATATATATATATATATATATATATATATAATATCAAACCGAAAAAAAGAAACAGAAACAGGGAAATATAAATAACTATTTCATCTCGTGAAATTCGAAATATATTGTACATGATTTCTGACTAACCTTGATTTTTTCATCGGGAACCATACTAATACAAAATTATTCAAGACACCAGGCATCCCAGTTTACTTAGCTGCTTTATATATATCGTTACCATTCGGAACATCTGGTCTCGAGGCGTGGGTGGCGGGAAGGGGCTTCTTCGTTAACATTTTTAAAAGGAGGTTTTCCGTTCGTTCAGTGCTCACATAAACGCGGCTTATGACTGTCTAAAATCTCGGATCGGAAGACATCATCAGGCTTATATAGATTTAATGAAATTTTTAAGTTTTAAATCTCAGCGTACATATCTGAACAGTTGGTTTTATTGCATTTCTCTACTCTATCGAAGTATTATATGAAAACACACTCATAAAAATATTAGATGAAACAATATGAAATATATTTCCATCTTATCAAAGTTACCCAGTTCACCTATGGCGCCAATTACGTACAAGACAGTCAGGCGACTTTCGTTGGTCGCTGACGGGATAGAGAGCGGATATATACGGATATACCAGGCAAACTCTTCTATAGAAGGACATATCTAAAAGGATATATCCTCTAGACGGAGAAGGAGGGTGGTTGACCAGGTATGATCTTCTTGTTCTTCTTCTTTTAACGAGCTTGTTTTTCCCATTTGTATGGGGTAAGCACGATGCCTTCTTTTGAAGGACTTTGATTTGGCTTTGGGGAAGACTGTAGTCTCGATCGGCTGCCCTGCCTGTCATCGCTTAGACCCCGGTAGCGTATGTACATGTTTTGTACCAGTCACCAGCGCCCTTTCTCCCAGCAGCGAGGAGTCGTTGAGTGGTTAGGTCGACAGTCGAGACGTGTGAGGTGTCTGTTAGGTTTTAGAAAATGTTGGAGTGGCTTTGTTTGTGTGTGTATTAGTCTGTAACACCCATTTGCTGTAAGCAAACCTATCCGCTGATTACATACATAATCCCGAGGTGTCTACACGGATAGCAAAGTGTCCGCCTCTCTGACCGGTGCGATCTATTAGGCCCAAACATCAAACACCTGAAAACTCATTCCTTCTTCAAGGTTGGTCCACCTGAGCCGAAAGCTCTTCTCTCTCTCTCTCTCTCTCTCTCTCTCTCTCTCTCTCTCTCTCTCTCTCTCTCTCCTCAGTAAAGCGGGAACCCTGAGGGTGAATTTATGCTCAGAATTTCAATGACGCTTCTGGACAGAGTGAGTTTTGCTGTATGTTGAAGAATTCTGCATTGCAGTCTCTTTCGGAGACTTCCTACGCAGAAAGAGATATGCTGGGCACTGAAGGGGCATTGGGTATAATTTTGCTATTTTATTTATTTATTTTGTGTGCGTTTTTTTTTATCTTGGTGTGTTTTGTCATAATCTCGCCGAGTCATAATTGTAATTATTGTGTATTATACATGCATGCTATATCACACGAAAGTACATGTAATATCAATATATATATATATATATATATATATATATATATATATATATATATATATATATATATATATATATATATATATATATATATATATATATATATATATATATATATATATATATACTCATGTATATATATATGTATATGTATATATATACATGTATATACTATATATATATATATATATATATATATATATATATATATATATATATACATATATATATATATATATATATATATATATATATATATATATATATAATTATATGAAATATACCCACACACGAACATATTACCACCATCAAAAATTATCCGAAACATCAAAAACGACAGTGACCTCGACTTCCTGCTCTCATCACCCGAGACACATGTGTTCGCCGGCAATTAATTGAGAGAACCACGTACTTTGTCACCCTAACGGCATGCAGACAGCGCCGTAAATATAGGTGTGATTTATTACAACTATAATGGGAAGGATGGTTTCCTATCTTGATAAAATGGGCTTCATATGGTCTTCGTGTTCATTGGTTTTGCCTTACTGGGTTCTTAAGATACTATAAATAATCCTTTGCTGACTAGACTTGCTTATTACACTGGTAGCGAATTGTATCTATGAAGAATTGCTAATTCAGTTTTATTCATTCAATGTAAATGCATTCCATACTTTACCAACTAGTTTATGCTTCTAAATGAATTCACATGCAATATTAAGCTTTTGCCAATTATAGCTTTTTTCTTTAAATATAAATGCATTACATGTTACCAAATAGTTTACGCTTCTAAATGAATTTACATGCATTATTACAATTTTTGCAAATCCAATTTTATTCTTTGAATATGAATACTTTACAATTTACAAACAGCTGCCTTAACGCTAATTTATGCTTCTAAATTCATTTATATTCATTATTACAACTTTCGTTTTGATACCCACTCATGATCCTCAATAAATTTAACTATTCAGAAACTATAAGCACAAGAAATTATTGATAATTCATTGCCGGTAACACTAATTAACACTACAGGTGTGTTTGCCAAAAACGTATGCAAGGTTTGACTGTATACCTCTTATTTCTATCAAATCTGTACGTATGTGTCCATATATATACATCTATATAAATATATATATATATGTGTGTGTGTGTATGTATTTATATGTATTTTATATATATATATATATATATATATATATATATATATATATATATATATATATTATATATATATGTATATATTCTATATATCCATATATATACATATATGTACGGTATATGTATATTATATATATACTTATGTACAGTATATTAGTATTTCTTGATATATATCTCTATCCGTTTATTTGTTACTATTTTGTTTAGTATATCTTATAAAAAAATCCTATAAATATAAAGATTATTATTTCACAGCAATTTGTATCGTTTATGCATTATCCTTTTTATTTATATAACTTTATCAATTAATCTATTATTATCTCCGCGTACCATGTATCATTTCACATTTGGCATTCTGTCCCAAGAATGCACATACATTTTTCGTATAGTAATGGCCCCTCTGGTAATTTCGTAAGGTAATGGCCTTTTAGACCCGTACCTCGAGCATGCCTTGGCTTTGAAATAGCAATTGGGAGACAGGTAATTACTGAGACCTCTCCCAGATCATTTGCATACGAGCAAAACGAACTCTGGCAGACTTTGATGGCGGAACAGGGGATCAACTTACTCGTCATTATGGAGGTCAGACGCCGACGGAAGGGGAAATATAGAAAGTTTGGGGAACAGAGGAAGTCTGGGAAATATAGAAAGTTTGGGGAACAGAGGAAGTCTGGGAAATGTAGAAAGTCTTCGAATTATAGAAAGTCTGGGGAAATATAGAAAGTTTGGGAAATATAGAAAGTCTGGGAAATATAGTAATTAGAACGTCTGGGAATTATAGAAAGTCTTGGGAATATAGAAAGCCTGGGAAATACAGTAATCAGAAAGTGTTGGAAATATAGAAAGCCTGGGAAATATAAAAGTGTTGGAAATATAGGTCTTAGAAATATAGAAAGCCTGAGGAATATACAAAGTCTGGGAAATATAAAAAGTCTGGGGAATATAGAAAGTCTTGGAAATATAGTATTTAGACAGTCCTGGAAATATAGAAAGTCTGAAAAATGTAGTCTTAGAAATATAAAAGTCTGGAAATATAGAGAGATTCTGGGAAATATAGAAAGTCGGGGAATGTAGAGAGATTCTGGGAAATATAGAAAGTCTGGGGGATATAGAAAATCTGGGAAATATATTAAGATATAGTAAGACTGGAAAATATAGAAAGTCTTGGGAATATAGAAAGTCTGGTAAATATAGAAAGTCTTGGAAATATAGAAAGCCTGGGAAATATAGAAAGTCTTGGGAACATAGAAAGTCTGGGAAGTATAGAAAATCTTGGAAATATAGAAAGCCTGGGAAATATAGTAATCAGAAAGTGTTGGAAATATAGAAAGCGTGGGGAATATATAAAGTCCTGGAAATATAGTAAGTCTTAGAAATATAGAAAGCCTGAGGAATATAGAAAGCCTGGGAAAAATAAAATGTCTGGGTAATATAGAAAGTTTTGGAAGTATAGTATTTAGACAGTCAAGGAAATATAGCAAGTCTGAAAAATATAGATAGCTTTGGAAATTTAGAAAGTCTGGGAATATACAGAAATTCTGGAAAATATAGAAAGTCTTAAAAATATAGGAAATATATTAAGTCATGTAAATATAGAAAGTCTGGGGAATGCAGAAAGTCTGGGAAATATAGTAAGATATAGTAAGACTGGGAAATATAGAAAACCTGGGGAATAGAGAAAGTCTGGGAAATATAGTAAGATATAGTAAGACTGGGAAATATAGAAAGTCTGGGGAATATAGAAAATCTTGGAAATATAATAATTCTGGGATATAGAAAATGTGGGAAATATAGAAAGTCTGGGAATATAGAGGGATTCTGGGAAATATAGAAAGTGTGGGAAATATAGTTAGTCTGGGAGATATAGAAAGTCTAGAGAATATAGTAAGTCTCGGCAATATAGAAAGTATTGGAAATACAGAAAGTCTTAGAAATATCTTGTAAATACAGAAAGTCTGGGAAATCTAGAAAGTCTGGAAAATATAGACGGTCTTTGGATATATAGAAAGTCTTGGAAATATAGAAAGTCTTGGAAATAAAAGTTTCATAAATATAGTGAGTCTTGGAAATATAGAGGGATTCTGTGAAATAAGAAAAACTCAGACGTTAGAAGGTAGCTGGATGGGGGAGAGAGAGGGAGGGGGAAGTGAAAAAGATAAAGTAGATTAAGAAAAAGAGAAAAGAAAAGGAAAAATGGAATATGTCCGAGAGAGAGAGAGAGAGAGAGAGAGAGAGAGAGAGAGAGAGAGAGAGAGAGAGAGAGAGGAAAAGGAAAAGAAAGACAGAGACAGAGAAAAAATTAAGTATACCTTAGTTTAACCAGACCACTGAGCTGATTAACAGCTCTCCTAGGGCTGGCCCGAAGGATTAGATACATTTTAGTGGCTAAGAACCAACTGGTTATCTAGCAACGGGACCTACAGCTTATTGTGGAATCCGAACCACATTATGACGAGAAATGAAGAAAATGAAAGAGATAAAGTAGACTAAGTAAAAGAAAAAATAAAAGGGAAAAATGAGAGAGAGAGAGAGAGAGAGAGAGAGAGAGAGAGAGAGAGAGAGAGAGAGAGAGAAACAACCTCTCGTATTTTTAGCTGAAATATTACCGCGCCTGACTCACTGATGATGATGCGTCGAAATGGTTCTTTAACGACAAGACATAATTAATAAAAAAAAAAATAAAATAGAAATAAAAAAAAAGTTCCTCTTCGTGAGTGTTGGCATCGGGTGCTTGTCTGCCACCTTCATAAATTAAGTTGCATCCTTGCAAGTGTCGCCTAAGTAGCACTTCAGTTTATCTCCTCTTCCGCTAGTGACACTTTTCACTTTTTTGTTTTTATTGAAGGCATCACAAGCTGTTGCTAATTTTTCTCTTTGTTAGTTTTTATTAACGTGTTTCGTCGTTTATTCTGTAGTCTCTTCCTGTCAACTGGCCCTTTATATATATATATATATATATATATATATATATATATATATATATATATATATATACATATATATATATATATATATATATATATATATATATATATATATATATATCCCCTACGCCTGAGCTGTTGCTATTTTTTCTCTAATAAGTTTTTTGTGTCCTATCGTTTATTCTTACGTCTTACTGTCAACCATCTATTTCCATAGTCTATTATTATCTGTTCATCTCCCTTATATAATATTCCTGTCTGTCGTAAGTTCTCCTGTCTTCCATTGCTGTTATTCTGTCACCCGTCCTTCTAACAAAAAAAAGGCTTTTACTAGTTAGAAAATAGTCTTGAAAATAGAAATTCCTTTCTAATAAATATACCAAAACCAAAGAGCCTGTCATTATATTTCCTTATTTATCTAATTAATTACCTAATTGTCTTTCTATTTCCTTGATTACCCTAATCCTCATTTCACTATCTTGATGAATTTCCATTCTTTCTACCTATCTATCTATTTTTGCTTATCTACGCTAATTTTTCCCAATTTGTCTCTAAGATTATCAGCCTCTTCGTTATCCTGCATCTCTCATTTCCCTAAGATAACCAAAACATGTTTATCCATTTTTCTCCCTCTACGAAATTTAGACACGATATCTCATCCCCCCCCGCCAACCTTGAAACGTAAACAAACCACAAAGAACCGTTATTGCTAAGTTGTCTCCTCTAGACGCGTCGGGTTCAATTCGACAGAAACGCGACAGAAGAGGAAGGTGAAGAAATAAACACGCCTGGGCGTTTTTATTTTGTCTCGGGAAATTCGAACATAGGCCAAGTGATCACGCCCCTCCACCCCTAATCCCCCTCGGCCAAACACCACCGAATTCTCTCGTGTCCTTGAACCTTTGAAGGTGATGTCATAACAAAGTTCTTAAGAAGAAGAAGAAAAGAAGAAGAAGAAGAAGAAGAAGAAGAAGAAGAAGAAGAAGAAGAAAGGGGAGATGAAGGGTTTCCTTGAGTGATAATCGTAAACAAATCAGAGACACCCCTTGGGTGAGTATGGTTACTGACATTTGAAAATAAATAAATAATTGGCAAAAACACTGTTGCTAGTTGGAATATATATTTTTTTTATCATTCCAAGGTATCGAATATTCTGTGGTCTATACCTTGTCTGCTAATGTTTGAAAATTAGAGAGAAGGGTACGGAACGATGATGAAGAAGAAGGAGAGAAAAAGGAGAGACGGAAGAATTAAAAAAGAGGTTGAGACCAGGGTAAAAGATAATTATTATGTTTAAATTTTCATAAAGATATACATGCACGCTTTAGGACAGATTTCTATAAACTTGAAAAATAAACACCCAGAGATACTACTTGTTGAATTCTCTCTCTCTCTCTCTCTTTATGTATATATATGTATACACACACACACACATATATATATATATATATATATATATATATATATATAAATGTACGTATATGTATATATATACATATATATTGCTTAAATTTTCATAAAGATATACATGCATGCTTTAAGAAAGGTTTCTACAAATTTGAAAAATAAAGACCCAGAGATACTACCTGTTGAATTCTCTCTCTCTCTCTCTCTCTCTCTCTCTCTCTCTCTCTCTCTCTCTCTCTCTCTCTCTCTATATCTCTATTTATATATATATATATACATATATATATATATATATATATATATATATATATATATATATATATATATATATATATATATATATATATATATATATATATGCAGTAAATGTGCCTCGCTGTCAAGAACTTCTCGGTTCCAAAAGTCCTTTATTCCTCACACCGTTGGACTGTGGAACAGTCACCCTGAGGATGTCGGGCAACTGGAACTGCGGAAATTCAAGCGGAGATGAAATGCGTTACTGCCTTAAAACTATTCTTCTTGTATTCTAATTATTTAATTACATTTTCATCTATTCATTTTTTTTCTTAATTTATTTATTTTTTTATAACTGATCTCTCTGCATTTCCTATTACCTTCTGTAACGTCATTCAAATGAACATCTTACTCTCTGGAAACTTTAATTTCTAGACAATGGCCCCAATGGTGGGCTTGTTCCATAAGAATAGAGTTCATCTTCTGAATAATAATAATGATAATAGTAATAATAATAATTTATGGAGAACAAAGCCTTACTTCGTCCTGTCATCTACCTACCTATGCGTAACATTGTAAATAATAATAATAATAATAATAATAATAATAATAATAATATATGAAGGGAGTAGACCCTCTTTTAAACAGGTCTTATTAAAAAGGATGGCTGTATTATGCGAATTTATCTTATACAGTGTCTTTTCTGTTTTCCTTATGATTCGCTTTTCGGGCTCAGCGATGTTAGTCAGCAACTGGCCGATATTCACGTTGGAAAAAGAATAGTGTGTTTGGAATGCGGGAAGTCGTTTATTGAAATATCCAATCAGAAATCCTTCGTCGTCTGGATTCAGGTTCTATTTCAGGTACCGTCGACATGTTTCGACCAGCTCGTACCTCTGGTCGAAACATGTCGACGGAACCTGAAAAGAACCAAATCCAGACGACGAAGACTTCTGATTGAATGATAAAAGACTCCCGCATTCCAAACACTATCTTTTTCAACGTGAATATCGGCCAGTTATGATCAACATCGCTGAGCCCGGAAAAGGAATCATAAGGAAAACAGAAAAGACACTGTATAAGATAAAATTCGCATAATAACCATAATAATAATAATAATAATAATAATAATAATAATAATAATAATAATATATAGAAAACAAAGCCCTATCTCGTCCTATCATCTGCCTATCTACGCGTAACATTGCAATATTACAGAGTGTAAATATTGCCAAGCGTTAACATCCCGCATTGGAAATAATTCACGAGTTTAAGAAACCGGAATAACATTTGGTCTCGAGAAACTCAAGAAAGAAACTCACGAGAGCCTGCGACGGGAAACCGACGCCCTGGACAAGATCTGTTCTCGGAGGAGAAGACTGCGGAAAAGTGGGTAATCGTACTGGAAGACGCCTTACCGAACCAATGAACTCGAAGGCAATCAGTGGTGCCTGGATGAGTTGATGCTGGCAGGTGCCGGAGAAGGGAGGATGTGATATGATATGTATGTGTGTGGATTATTATATATATATATATATATATATATATATATATATATATATATATATATATATATATATATATATATATATATATATATATATATCAACACACAATTACGTGTGGAACAGAAATAAATTTCTGACTCACATCAGGATCAGACAGGTCTTTCAAATGAAAGGCCAGAGCGCTGCCAACCAGGCACACAAATCACAGAAGAGTTGGAACCTGAAGTACAACTGTACCCAAGGACTACCCAGGTAATTTCTTGGGTACAGTTGTACTCAGTTCCAACTTTTCTTCTATGACTTGTGTGATTGGCGCAGTTGAAAGCGCTCTGGTCTTTCATTTAAAGGTTCAAATCTGATATGGAGTCAGAAATTTATATATATATATATATATATATATATATATATATATATATATATATATATATATATATATATATATATACATATATATATATATATATATATATATATCTATATATCTGTATGTGTATATATATATCTATATATACGAATGTATATATATATATATATATATATATATATATATATATATATATATATATAATATACATATATACTACCGACACTTTAGTTGAATGACAGAATGGTATTACCTAGAATTACAATTGCCAAAGTTCCTTAATATTAAACTTTCGGAATTTCAGTGAATTATTATTATTATTATTATTATTATTGTATTATTATTATTATTATTATTATTTATTATTATGTATTATTATTATTATAAAGAAAATACTCCCACGAAAAGAGAAGTAAAAAAAGTCGATCATGACATATAGACGCAAGAACAAAAAAATAAGGAAAAAAATCACAAAAAACTATATGACGCACGTGACAGTGAAAAAAAACTTGAGGTTAAAATTGTGGGTATCAAGTTTAGCCACTGCTAAACCAAACACCATCACTGTAATCAATATGTGCGTGTGTTTTTTTAGATCAAAACTCATTTTACGTACCGAGGGAGTTTTTCCTTTTTTTTTAATTGCTATTTTATTCACTTGGCTGAGATTTTTTTATACGTTTACAGATTTTATGGTTTTTTCTGTCAAAACTCTAATTACGTAACGAGAGTTGCTTTTTATTTTTCATTCATTAACTATTTTCATACTTGACTGAGTTTTTTTTACATATGTTTACAGATTTTAGGAATTATTAAGTTTCTTATTATTTTGTTTATTAGTTATTTGTCTTTGAGGTTTTTTCATTGAAACAAACACTTCAATATATTTTTTTTACATAATTGTACAGGTTTAAGGAAGCATTTTCTTATTCATATTCGTAATATTTTGTCTGTGAGATTTTTTCATCTATGAGATTTTTTCAAAGTTAAATCAAGTTCTTTTCATATATTTCTTTGAGTTACTTTTAAAATAGTCTTTAGGTGTTTCACTATAATTGTATGTTTTAGTTCCTCTCTGATTTCTTGTAATTTATTACAAGAAAGGTTTCTCAGACGTATTTATATATTACAGTTCCTTTATATTTTCTCCTAATATATTATTATAGTTTCCAACCACTTTCCAATGTTATAACTCCCTCCTGATTTCTAGAGTATGTTGAGCATATCTTGTCAATATTTAGGGCCTCTGTTTCTGAGATATGTCCTATCTATCTATATCTATCTATCTATCTATCTATCTATCTATCTATATATATATATATATATATATATATATATATATATATATATATATATATATTTATATATATATATATAAATATATATAAATATATATTATATATACATATATATATATATATGTATATATATAATATATGCACACACACATATATATGTATGTATGTATGTATGTATGTATGTATGTATGTATGTATGTATGTATGTATACATAGCTTTTATAGCCACATGTATACATTACGGTTCCTTCCTAATTTCTTCGAATATATTATGGTTTTTAAGCACTTTCTGTGTTAGAGTTCCTTCCTGAAATCTCTAATAAGTTTAACACATCTAATCAAGTTTCGGGGCCACAGTTACTGCGATATGTCTTTCAGCCGCCCGGGAAATGAATTTCTGTATTTATAAAAATGCACTCAATTTTTTAAATTGTAAGGTTTCATTTTGGTATCTATTTACTTGCATTAAGTCTTTTTCTGGTACTGTACACACGTTCAGTTTTGTTTTGAGGGGGAAAGGGGCTACTGGTTTGAAACCTACAGTGTTATCTACGTTGGGTCAAATGATGGCCACGTGCCAGAGTTTGTCTAGATAGGTCAAGCAGTTACCACATAAGTTCCAAAGAGAAGGGGGAAGGGCGATGGGGGCAGGGGTAGGGGAAGGCAGTACGGGTTTGAAACCTACCCTAAGGTCAAATGATGGCCACATGCCAATTTTCTCAAGATCGGTCAAGCGGTTACCACATAAGTTACAAAGGGAGGGGGAAGGGGATGGGGAGGGAAAGGGTGGGGTACGGGTTTGAAACCTACCCTATTATCTAAGTTGAGTCAAATGATAGCCACGGGCCAAATTTTGTCTTGATCGGTCAAGCGGTTCGGATTTCTGTATCGCATAAACATATGGACAAACACAGAAACTAGCATACAAACATTCACTTATAATAATAATAATAATAATAATAATAATAATAATAATAATAATAATAATAATAATTAAGTCTTATTTATAAAGACACCAGTTGTTCCAGAATATTACTTTCCTGGAACAAAAATAATTTCCTTTCGAAACCTGTTGATCTCTGCTTATCAGACCTCTGGTCTCACAGCAAACATGAACAGATCACTGGCCCACCAGCTATCAGATTCTGTTTATTCATTAGTTTAACTTGCTTTGCGATTCTGGGCACCAATAATCTCTGCCTCATCTCCCAGATAATCTGAGCCCAGAATCCAGAGGATGGAAGTCAACAAACAACGAGTTGAACCTCCCGTTATGTATTTTTATGGGATTCGAATGCAAATCGCACAGACGACGGCGCCAAAACTCTATTACCCAGCCTTCCAGCCTAATGCGAGGAGAGTTTCCTGCTCATAAAATAATAAGAGAGCGTCGTCCACGCCTACGAAATTTCTAGGAATCCCGCAGGCGAAACCTATGATACTCTGTGAGTTAGTGTTCTGAAATCTAGAGACTGTTCACAAAGGAGAAGTTTCACTGTAATCTTACTGATAAGTTAGTGTGCGGTAATCTACAGACTGTTTACAGAGAAGTAGAAGTCCCATTTAAATCTTACTCTATCACTTAGTGTCCTGTAATCTACAGGCCGTTTACAAAGGTCTTAAAAAAAGGAGCAGTGTCCTAGCCTACGAAAACTTTTAAGATATTTTATCACTTTGTGTTCTGTAATCTATAGACTGATTACAAAGAAGAAGAAAAAGTCGCCCTAAAATCTTCCTCGGTCAGTTAATGTCCTGTAGTCTACGGTATGTTTACAAAGAAGAAGAAGAAGAAGAAAGAAGAAGAAGAAGAAGAAGATACACTAACATCCCTGCATCCCTCAGCCAGAAACCTACGACATCTCTGTAGACGTACCCTAAGCAAGACGGGCTGGTCAACAAGCCTAGTCTTGGAAGACCGATACATCATCATACGAAAAGTCAGCGAACAATAGGAGACCTGGGGACAAGGAAGAGGCGCAGGCAACCAGGCTATCCTTGAGAATATTTTCGATGCCTTATATGACCAATGGAACGACTTAGGGAAGGTCTAACAAGGCTCTCTCTCTCTCTCTCTCCCTCAGATATGCAGGTCTTAGGGTCGCGGTTCTTATTCGCCGGCTGTTGGCTCTAGGCTGTTTGCTGGTCGGAGAGCATTTTGCGTGTCTGCTTAAATTGTTTGCTTCCTTGAGGTCTGCTGTCTGCTGGCCTTTCAGAGGCCTCGTAGAGGTTTCTGGTAGACTGCTGTTTTTCCTGAGTTGTATCATAATTACTAAAACAAGAAAATTATTTAGGAAGAAAAGTTAAGAGAGGAAATCAAGTATGATGCATACTGGAGAATTTAAAAATTATTAAGTTCTCGTAGACTATTGTTTATTCACGAGTTATCTCATAAATACTAAAATAAAACTTAAAAAACTATTTAGAAAGAAAATTTAAGATAGTAAATCACACATGACGTATGCTAGAGAATTTTAAAAATAATTATTAAGTTCTCGTAGACTGCTGACAAAAAAAGGCAAGTTTTATATTCCTATTATGCATTTAGCTGAATCAAAACGATATTTTAAGCTACAAGCCATAATGAAGGTATATAAATGTTATACAAACTATAGCTGAGGCGATTTTGAAATATAAAAAAAATAAATACAAAATATATACATACAGTACAGTAGAGAAAAACAAAAAAATTCATCAAACAAAACAAAGAAAAAATGAAAAACGAACAGTGAGAGCACAAGGGAAAGCCTCGTTAAATAAAAAAAAAATTAAAAAATCCACAAATTTCTCAAGTTTCAACGACGACACCCTTAGCACGATCAATTATGGATAGGCCTACGTTGATTTCTCCCCTTTTTACGTTGTTTCACGACCCAGTGTACATAGGAATACTACATATGTTCGCGAAGTAAAGAATGAAAGGGCTAGGTATCCCCAGTGTACATAGGAGTAGCACTATGTATGCTCGCAAAATAAAGAATCAAGAAAGAGCAGGTGTACATAGAGCCAGTGTACATTGGAACAGCACTATGTATGTTCACGAAGTAAAGAATAAAGAAACAGCGAGTGTACATAGAATCAGTGTCCAGAGGAGCAGCACTGTGTATTTTTGAGAAGTAAAAAATAAGGAAAGAGCGGGCGTACATAGGGTGTACATATAGCCAGTGTCCATTATGTATGCTTGCGAAGTAAAGAATAAAGAAAGAGCGAGTGTACATAGTGTACATAGAGCCAGTGTCCATAGGAACAGCACTATGTATTTTCACTAATAAAGAATAAAGAAAGAGCGAGTATACATAAAGACAGTATACATAGGAGCAGATCACTAAGTAAATAATAAAGAAAGAGTGAGTGTATATAGAGCCCGTGTACATAGGAGCCGCACTATGTACAATCACTAAGTAAATAATACGAAAGAGCGAGTGCACATAGAGCCAGTGTACATAAGAGCAGCACTATGTATGTTTGCAAAGGATGGCATAAAGAAAAAGCGAGTGAACATAGAGCCTGTGTACATGAGAGTTTGTGTACATAGCGTGTACAAAGAGCCAGTGTACATAGGAGCAACACTATGTATGTTCACAAAGTAAGGAATAAAGAGTGAGTGTACATAAAGCCAGTGTACATAAGAACAGCACTATGTACTATTACTAAGTACAGAATAAAAAAAGAGTGTACATAGAGCCAATGTGCATAGGAGCAGCACTACATATGTTCACGAAGTAAAGAATAAAGAGCGAGTGTACATAAAGCCGGTGTACATAGGAGCAGCACTATGTATGTTCACGAAGTAAGGAATAAAGAAGGAGCGAGTGTGCATAGAGCTAGTATACATAGGAACAGCACTACGCACGATCACTATGTAAGGAATGAAAGGGCTAGGTATATTTTTTTATTCCGTCGACGCTCGCCAGACCCGAGTTAGGAAAATAAACAGAGTTGGGTTTTGTTTAGTACTTTGGTTAAAACTTGATGAGATTAAGACAAATGACTCTCCCGCCTAAACGGTGATTAGGCTTAAAAAACACTCGCAGCAAGAGCCGTAAAGAGGATGAGAGTGATAATAATGACTGAGTGATAATAAAGATTTTAATGAAGATATTGCGTAAAGTGGTTGTGGTAGTAGTGGTGATAATGATTACAATGATGATGGAACCAGTAAATGCTTTATTATATTTAAACTCAGAAAAACTGAAAACAGTAATGTTCATTGTATTTCAGTTCAGAAAGAATGAAACCAGTAGTATACTAATCTTTTTAAGTAAAAAGATGTCTCTAAAACTGTTTTTTATTTTATTTGAAGTCAGTAAGAAGTTGTTCAACAAATTTCAATTCAGAAGACTATTACCAATGATTCGATTATAATTTGAATAAACAATTTAGCCCAAGACCAAGCGCTGTGACATAGGTCATTCAACTCTGAAAAAATGAATCAATTGTTAGGAGAGAGCGGACAGTAAAATGGAAGAAAGAGAATAGTAAAAGGAATGAAAGGGGTTGCAGATAGGGGCCGAAGGTACGCCACAAAGAACCTTAACTAATGCCTACAGTAAACCGCATGAGGTGCATTGTTGGCACTACCCCACCTGCTGGGATTAGCAGTGATAATCATTTGCGTTTGTTGTTTATTCGCTCAAATTTTGTTCAGGTGAGTAAAACAGCTTCCCAGTTACTCACAAACCTTCATCTGTGACTGACCGAGTGTTAAGCGTGTCGGGCAAAACAGAGCAATAGTCAGTTTGAAGCGATACTTGTAGCTTCAACATCAAATAGGGACTTTTGTCTTTTGAGGTGTAGAGAGTGTTTTGTTCTGAAATACACAAACATACACACGCATTATATATATATATATATATATATATATATATATATATATATATATATATATATATATATATATATATATATATATATATATATATATATACAATTCTAATAACCACAATGCCTCTTAACTTCTCGAATTCTTCGCGCTTTTTGGATATGTTTGTAACTAAGCCGAAATATCAAACGGAAGAAATTGAAGAGCCTGTGAACGCCGGTCGCGGGAAGCGAACCCACATTACCATATTCACAAGGAGGTCGCGTTGCCGACTTGACACAAGCATATCCAAAAAAGCGCGAAGAATTCGAGGAGTTAAGAGGGCATTGGGGCTATTAGAATTACATATGTGTCTGGTAAAAGTGACCAGTAGATTCTACATATATATATATATATATATATATATAATGTATATTCTATATACATTATATGTGCATATATATACATATACAGTATATGTATATATATACATATGTAAATATATATATAAACATATATGTTTGTGTGTACAGCATCTTCCCGACCGTCACATATAACTTACCACCACCCCCTCCCTTTATATAATTAAAACAAAAGCTCGTAATACTCCACAATAAGTAGAGTAATCAATATTAAAGAATACTTAATATCAAATCCAACTAAATAACTCTACGCATATTTCACACCATTGTTCAACGCTAAACATAAAACTACATTTGTCAACATTCCTCTTATGTAAATCTATACACATATGTAATGCGTGTATGCGCATGTGTGTTGTTCATATATGAATACAAATGTATGTACAATTACCTGCTAACCTTCATAATGATGTAGGCTATCCAGGGACAGAAAAATTTAATGAGAAACTCAATTCTCCAAGTGGTCAACGTGCACATCGAAGAAATCAACAATCAACGAAGTTATTCTCTTTCATAAAGTTAATTACCGACTTGGACGAGCGTGGGAATTGTAAGATAATGATTTTACAAAATAGGATTGCCCTCTGTATTTATGTACAATAGCAGAATAAAACATTTCATTTAGAAGATTTAACGAAATCTAATCTCCGACAGCATTGCAAATATGTTAAAAAATGGACGTGTTTATTATGCTACAATAGCAGACACACTAAAACAGCAAGTGTAGCCGAGTTCGCTACTTAAGCGGTAGACTTTTCCCAAATACCAAACGTACCGTTCGGCCTAATCAGATGCGCACCGAATTCTTAAGAGTTCCACAGAGTACATGAGACCAACTGTCATGATAGAACAATCAACTACTTCATTGTCTTGTAAATGTTTTTTTTTTTTCAATTAACATAGTTCATTTGAATAATTGACGTAAAGGGAAACATGTACTTTTGAAGAGCTTCATCGTAGATAGGTCAAGGTGGCTATAATTCCACAGAGTATATGAACCACGGTCATGATAGTAACAATCAGATACTTCATTTTCTTGAAAAGGGTTAATTTTTTAGTTTATCTGAATACTAACGAAAAGAAAAACTTATGTACTTTTGTAAAGCCTAGTCATAGATAGGTCCGGGTGACGTACTGTAGACCCATGAGCTGACTCTGACCATGTGTAATAAAATAAATATGAATATGTACGTGATACATATAATAATCATAATGATAATGACAGTTGTAATGGTTATTATGTTACCGTTTAAATCATTTCTGTAATAAGTTGCGAGGAAGACAGAATTGGAGTGGGAGGGTACTCGGAGCTTATATATACTCGTAAACTGTCGTCATATCAAGTTTAGAATTCCTCCATCTGTAAGTCTTCATGCGCAGTTTGGCATCGAATGGCCTTGCAGTTCCAGAAGCTGTCATATTATTATATGTATATTTTGCCAAAAATGAACAGCCGGAAGTAAACCAGACAGGTAGGTTTCCGATGCAGGTTTGAGGAGTGACATCATCTATAGTACCATTCCCCAGAATACTTGGCTTAAAGCACTCGAAGAGGTTCGATTTTAAAGCACCTAAAGAATAATTTCTGCCATTATATCTCACTTCCTGCTCTAGAATCAAGAGCCCGTGATTGCCACCAAAGTCCAGTTTTATTTAATTCGGGAGATCACAGTCACCCTATAAAAGATTGTTTATCGTGTTTACACCATTGTTGATTTGCATCACTTCAGCTCCCGCATTCGACGGGAGAAGACGTCCTGTTGTGTGTTTACTCACTTCCTCTCAGAGAGAGGATACTTATCGAATGGCTTCAAATAACGTCAAGGGTGTGAGAGATAGACAGAATAATGATTGCAAATCTATTTTATGCTCTGATCTGATATTGTCAAGTAGTGACAAGTGGAGGCTTTGAAGTTACGAGTAACCAGAAAAGGAAGAGGAACCAGAAAGCTCGTGTAGATGGAAACAGCACAAATATCGTAATGGATGGCGGTAGCAGTGTTATCATAATCGTAAGTTGAGGGTATATAAGGAACACCCAGAATTTTAGGCTCTATTCAAAGAAGGTAAATATCGAGCTTACATTACCGTTAAAGATGAGAAGACCGAGATACCTGACTACCACTGGATTTGAAGGTATTTGTTTGGAGTATCCTAAGCACCAGGGAAACCTAACTAAGGTTATATCTATGATTTTCCGTTCTGCATGGATGAAGAGGTACGGCTGACTGACAAGCGGTTTGTTTGGATTAAACAGTGAAAGGTTAAACAAAGCGGAGAGGTCATCTCCAAGCCACGGGTGACTGATCAGAGATGGAATTCCCGAGTGTGTTTGTCCTATGCATTAGTTATAGGAAGGTTGCCATGTATAATGAACAGCTTATTTTATGCTTTGAATGTAGCAAGTGGGGTCATAAGGCATTTAAGTGTCAAAATAACCACAGATATAAGTATAAAATCAAAGGAAAAGTTAGAATTAATCCGAAATGCTGCAATTGTTGGGGAGACCACTTTGCAGGTTCCTCGCTTGTAAAGACAAACCTCCCGTTGTGAAAGGAAAAGCGGGAAGTGCAATGGAACATTCTCTGGACACTAAACAATTGAGTAAGACAGTAACTTCTACTATCATGCGTGAGAACTTCGGGGTCATACTAGAAATTGATGGTCAAATTGTTTGTTCTAATTTGGAGAATAATGATGCGCTGGCAGCTCTGCGCAGGGAAATAAATGAGCTTTAAAAAAAACTAGTTATTTCTATGCAAGTTTAAATTAATCAACTCTGTAAAACAAAATGCTCTGTTAACAAAAAGCTTGTTGCTCCTCGAAATGGCGTTGAAGACCTTGTAACCGCTTCTGTGCTTGGGAGGAATGTTGAAGCTGGAATGAGCTCAGCAAATGAAAAATATTTGCATGAAGTGTTGAAAGTGCTCAAACTGATGTTTTAGTCAATAACAATATAGCTAGAAATGTCTCTATTTTGTTGGATGCTTTACTGAAATATATGGAACAACCTGATGAAGCTCTTAAAAATAATATTGTGTTGTTTGTTAGAGATTTTAGGGAAAATCTGAGTAACAATGGCGCCACCTAAACTAAAATGTTTATCATGGAATGTGAACAGTTTGCAGAAAAGGTCTCCTGATATTCACTCGTATGTCTTATCCCACGATCTTCATGTGATAACTGCAAGGGGTAGAAATCAACAACTTAGGTTTTCATTTAGCTGGATATCAAAGTTCTGAGTTACCTGCAGATCCTCTGAGCAAGACACAGGGGTTAACTACGTTTATTAAGAACAATATTCCCGCTAAATTAGAAACAGCTGTTATGGTTAATGGTACAGAGCTTTTAAATGTCAATGTTCGCATGAAGGATTATGTCACATATTATTAATGTCTTTATTCATTTTATTGTTGGGTGAAAATCTAGGTACTGCTGGGGGCCAAAATAGAAACAGGTGTTTTTTTTAAGTATACCAAAGTCCATGGGTAATGTTCGGGTTTTTGGTAAGAATGAACCCACTCAAATAAGGGGTGGAAGGCTATTATGCTTTGCTTTTCAATATGGCATAATATGAAGCAGATGCATTTGTTGCGGGTGAATTGCTTAATGATCATTTTGGAATCTGTGCAACTGTAAATATTGGAAATTGGCTTTTAACTAGTTCTTCACTGGATGAGTCGATATCTTACTCGATTTAACAGACCCAGGCCCGCGTTCGATTCTCCGGCCTGCCAGTGAAGATTAGAAGAAAATTTATTTCTGGTGATAAATTAATTTCTGCTATAATGTAGTTCAGTTCCACAATATGCTGTAGGTCCCCATTTATGATAGTAACCAATTGGTTCTTAGCCACGTAAAAATTCCTCTTGTTCCTTCGGACCAGCCCCTAGGAGAGCTGTTAATCGCGACCAACAGTGGTGGTAAGCTGAGAGTAGAATAACTTTGCCCAAGCTCTTACTTCTCTAGGAAAAATATCTCGAGGACACAGGAAAAAGTTAAACCGATGAATATGGTTCCTGAGTGGTACAAAGGTATAAGAGAGCAGAAGGACATGGTAATCATGATAATACATTTTTCGATGACCTCCTCGGTGTTGTTGATGAGACTCTGCATACGGCTGAGAAAATTATACGAGAGCCTGTGACAAAAATAAGTATTATGATGATAAAGCTCTTCAGGTTGGAATAGACTGTTAAGGCAGACACAAAAGAAATTGAGCCTAAATCCTGATCATTAAAATAGGGAAACTATGATCCAAATGGCTGAAGGAACGTCAGAAACCAGAAAAGTATTAGAGGGCATTATTGTTACGGTTTTCTGAAAGATGTTTCTTTAATAAAATCTCTAGGTAGTGCATGGAATGAGGTTAACAAGGCAAGGGGAGTTAAACAAAAAAATTTTGTTCATCCGGACCCACAAAGTAAGGCTGATGAATTAATGAAGGAGTGTTCTGAAACTATTGGTTTTAACAACCTTCCTGTAAACACTCAGGCATGTTTGAAGAACAGGTCAACTAAAAGGCAGCGTTTGGTGGAAATGCAAGCAGGAATAAGAGATGAGACTTGTCTACCACTTACTAGAAATGAATTAGTGTGTGCTATCATGCGAGGAAAGTCGTCTGCCCCAGGTATGGATGGAGTAACATATGCTATAATTGTTTGGTTGCAATGGACGATAGTCTGCTGGATTTAATTAATTTGTCCTATGCAAATGGAAGATAGTTTTCAAGATTTCTGTTCCTAAAAGTAATGGAGAGTATCGGCCTATATCTCAGACCTCGTGCTTTTGCAAATTAATGGAAAGACTCGTTTTAAATAGGTTATTTTATGTTACTGGAGAACAGCTTGTTTTAAATAGGTTATTTGGTTTTATAAAAAAAAAAAATAAGAGTACAACGGATGTTGTTATTAAAGTACTAAGCAATAGCAGGGCCAGATGTAGGGCTTTTGTAGAACTTAAGGCTGCCATTAATAGGGCAAATGGCGAGGTAATCCTAGAACTGACAAATTAAGGAGTGAAAGTTTTTATTAAAGTGGATACAGACCTATCTAACTCGAAGGAAAGCCAAAGTGTGGTTCCAGGGTCGTGAATCTGAGGAAATGTTATTGGAGTTGGGTACCCCACAAGGTGGAATGTTAAGCCCTACTTTTAATGCATTGATGGACAAAATTGCAAGCCACACATTTTCAAGAGGTACTGATATTGTAATTTATACTGATGATATTCTTATACAATGTGATTCTTATGTTACTTTGTCATTAACAATGGCGGAGCTGCAAAACTTGTTCTGTACATGGGTTTGGTTATAAATGAAAACTAGCGCAAAATACAGACTTGTACACAGATAATTCTTTTTTATTTAATGATTAGGTATTAGAGATAGTGGACAGTTATTAAATATCTCGGAAAACATGCAAGTTTAAGAAAGACCATGTTCGAGATAAACTACATTAGAAATCTATGTCTGGCGAGACTTAAACCATTACAAGTACTTGCAAACATAGGTAATGGAGCGTGCACTCCGGTTTTAAGGATGGTTTATATTAGTACTGTACAGCGCGCTCAGTTACCGATTATGCAGCACCAGTGTTGGTTAGTTATTCGGAGAGGGAACTGAAGAAACTAGAGGTTATCCAAAACAAAGTCATGCGTGTCATATTGGGATGGAAAGTGAGTACCAGGATAGAATTCATGAGAATGGAATTATATTTGCCTAGTGTAGTTGACCGTATTCGAGAAATTGTCTCTATTGCTGTTGTTCGAATAAGAAGAGGGAAAGAAGTATGGGAATGTTAATTGCCAAGTAATCAGGAAGGTTTAATGCTCCAATTCGAGCTAACAGCTATTCATGGAAATTGTACATCGTGTCAAGTTATGATGTTGTGAATTACTGTGTTGGGTTGCAGGCCTTTCAAGCCATGGTTATGCACAAAGGTGGTTATAAAGAAATTGGGTTACAAAATGAGTGTCACCCTAATGAATTAAAACAGGTGTTCTTACCATTGTTATGTACTTTACCGAGATGTCATGTTTTCATATATATTGTGGTGGGTCTGTTAGTGGACTGAAGGCTGGATGTGGCGTTGTCATACGAGAATTTGGTGACAATACATTTACTGACGAGATGATATCTAAACGAATGCAGTATAATAGCTCTACAACACCAGCCGAGTTACATGCAGTTCGCGAAGGACTGAAAGTTGTTGCAGGTAAAAAGCGAGATGTGTATAGTTTTGTAGATTCCCAGAGTCCTTTGCTTGCACTGAATTGTAAGAACCTTCTCATGCTTTTGGTATACCAATGTAGGGGCTTTGATTTATGGATAGAACAGTGGTTTTATGTTAGATTTTCTAGATACCTTCTCATATAGTATGTATTTAAATGAAGTTACTGACATATTGTAAAAGATGCAACATGCTTAAAACCACCGTCGATGTTGGTGTTACCAAGTTTCGTATGGAAATAGAAAGGTTTGAGACATCAGAGCTGGATAATGCAGGAGAGGATTTTATCAGGCGGCACTAATAGCATGATGCATTGTTGTATGTCTCTGAAATCCCATACTACATATGGCAAAGCTCTTTCTAAAATTGACATTTATAATGAGTTAAGGTTAGGTTACAAGTATTCATGGGAATATGTTGGTGATGGTAATAACTTTTCATATGTAAAGCCTCTACCAATGACATACATTATGTCGTTATAGTTATAATTACTAGTTTCAGAATTTAGGGACAGCTGTGTTTTTTGCTTAACAATGCTATGGTTCCACGAAGTATGAAGAAGTTTCCTAGTTTCTATTGGAACATTTTGGAAGGTGTATAATGTATTAACATATTTTGGAAGCTGTACCAGCATGATGATACACCTCATTTGATTTATATATAATATGTCAGTAAATCTTTTTAATTTGAATTGACCTCATAGTACCATCCCCCGGCCCCCCCCCAAAAAAAGTATACCTTAGTTTTACCAGACCGCTGAGCTGATTAACAGCTCTCCTAGGGCTGGCCCGAAGGATTAGACTTATTTTACGTGGCTAAGAACCAAGAATTAGTACCTACTTATTGGCATAAATCACTGAGGTGGTTTGATTTTAAATCACCAAAAGAATAGTTGCTGTAGTTATTTATCTCTCCACCTGCTGCTTTAGAAGCATAAGCCCGAGCTGGGCAAAGTCCAGTTTTATGAACACCCAAACCATTCAAGTATTCGATTTTAAATCGGGAGAAGATCGCAGTCACACGCAAAAAAGGTTGTTTATCGTGTCTAGACCATGTTAATTTGGTAATGAAAGATGTCATATCACATCGCGAAGCGAGAGAATCATTAACCGAAAACCCTACCTTCAAAAGCACAGACGAGTACGTGATGCCTAAAGGCAGAGTTGTTATATCTGCATTAACACGGAAAACCTACACGATTATAAATTGGCATGGATTTTGTAATTTTGTTGTTGTTAAAAGGTGTAGTACTGCTGCTCCTTATTCTATCATTACCCATTATCGCGAATGATAATAGTAATGGGAATAGAACTAACCGATTTTACGAAATTTAGGCTGCCAAGTCAAGACAGTGAAAAGAGGGAGTTGGAGTGGCTGGACAGCAAGATAAATTTAGACAATAAAGGAAATGAAGTGCAAGGCTCTAAAGGCGGCACTGGGAGAAAACCCCACAGTTGCACTAAGAAATAACAGTTGGAGGTGTTGGACAGCAAGATTGAAGGAAGTGGGAATAGAGGGCGGTCAAGTAAAAGGCTAAAAAAGTGGGTGCAGCAATGGGCCTAAGGACGCTGCAGACACCCTTTAGTAATGCCTACCATGCACTATGTGGACTGACGGCACTAACCCACGACGGGAGAGCTAGAAGCCTTCGGCAGGTTTTTTCCATGTAGCCATTTCAAAGTAACTGTATCCTGTAAAGAAAAAAAAACTGAGGGAGAAAATTTAAGTACAATACAAAAAAAACTGAAAATGTTTGTTGTTAATTATTATAAAATTAAAGCTACGATTCTTATATAAGTCAGTAAAATAAAGTTTTGTTAACCGATAACCGAGATTAATCAAAACCTCCACAATAGATCCAAATTTCTCTTGTACAGAGCAACACTTAGAAAGCTTCTGACCAGAACCACAAAAATAAAGGTAAAAGTGTTAGCAAACCAAGTGACCAGAGGCACCCAAAAGTGCTAACATGTAAAGTGAACAACGTATAAAAGTGAAGCAATCGTATAAAAGGTCAAATGTCACAGTTACCCAGCAAAGTTCCACGAATGCAATGGAATATCAAATTTAGGCCAAAGGCCAAGCGCTGGAACTTACGAGGTAATTCAGCGCTGAAAAGGAAATAAGAAAAAAATTTGTTAAATGTGTAACAAGAGGAAACCTCGCAGTTGCACTATGAAACAATTGTTAAAAGAGGGTTGAGGAAAGCAAGACGGAAGAAAGATATGAACGGGGGTACAGTACAAAAGGAATGAAAGGGTTTGCAGTTATGGGCAGAGGGGACGCTGCTAAGAATTCGCTGCTAAGAACCACAAGTAATAAAGAGACTTGCAGACTTTAACATGGGGTTAAAGTCGGTCAACTTTATAATTACTGGGATCATACGCTAAACGTAGGTCTATTGTATTATAGGGAAAAAATAGGTTTCTTCATTGTATTACTAGCATGAGAATCATTCACTTAAGTTATAGACTTAAAAAACTACTGAAAAAAAAGTTACTTTTGTTTTAACTATAAACAAAAAACTATGCTAATTTTTGTTATATCTGAAAACATTTAAAAAAGTTAAAAGTAAGTTACATACAGATACAAAACTAAAACTAAATTACTGCTGAACGTTGGAAATTCAAGTACTAAGAATAAAACTAATTTTACCTGATCTCACAAATCATTTAGAATCTTACGTTAACTTCATTCTGTACTATTCTTTAGTACCATCTTTAGATAAAAAAAGAACTAATGGTTACGTTAAAATGTCTTGATAAAAACGGCAAAATTCTATAAATTAAATTTAAATCTTGAAAACATTGAAGAGAATATTAGCAAAGGTACGTCAACTAAAAATGGCTAGACTTCCGCACTCGACACCTGAAAAGAAAAAAGGGAACTCCCCCATACACCTGGGTCTTCAGAGACCTATAGACCAGGAACATGGGAGAGAACTCCACCCAGGGGCTGCCGCCCTGTATAAGTGGAAATAAAGGGAAGTTGGGTTGGCTGTCATGACCTCACCTGTTTTTTTCTTAGACCAAACCTGGAACTGAAATAAACCAATTTCTAGTTAGTTTGAGATGCGTTAACCACGCTTCAGATTTTTTTTCAGTTTTATATATATTTCCCACAAGTGTAACTTGACAGAAGTTTCCTTTGTTTTTCAAATAAAGGGGTAGAGACTCCATGAAGCTTGTAGGAACCTCAGATCTCCTAATCCTGAAAAAATAAAAAGATTTTTGTACAGAAATAATGACCCGTGGCCTATTAGAGTTTTATAACCTATGAGTGAAAAAAATTGGAACAAAGAATAGGCCTAAGGCTATATGACATCTAAACATATTAAAGCAGTATGTCTATCATATTCATGTTATTATTGTTAGTACAGCAAAATCTTGGGAAAATAATACGACATATCAGAAATATCAACAGTGAAGTCTAATTCCGCTGCAATTTTAAAGTATATATAACTGAAAAAGCCGATTTTGAGAAACAAGAATATAAGCCCGTCACAATAAGCCATTACACGGCGTAACCTGATCAAAGAACTATTACGATAATGGAAACAAATTATGCATTTAACCGAGGTCACGAAATTATTGAAACTAGATCAAAACCTTAAACATACCCGTTATGAGACGTGGCCTTCACAAAGCCTTTCCGTAGACAAACCTTCACCCCACCAAACGACAGTCGTATAAACTTCCACCGGTTACAGAATGATTTCCTTCCTTCTCCACAGGTACCAGGAAGCCGTGTGACATCTGGACATTCTATCGTCAACGAATACAGTAACTAAACCCTCTGCAAACAGGAGGTATTACCAAAACTACATAACAACTTGTTACTTCAATTACCGCCACTTACGTAGCCAATGCCAGCTAACCGGCTGCTCTAAGCCAACTCCGAGACCCTAGAATTATCCATGACTTCAAAATATGACCAAGACTGTCCACAAATGGCCTCCCAGGCATGTGAAGAATTCCGATCTCACCTAATCGTAAAGCGCACAGACATGGGACGCTTCTGCGAAAATTTGCATAGAAATGCAGTATTTTTACACAAGGAACAAATTCATTCGCTGAACCGCTAGTCTCTCCATCGGTTAAGAAAATTTGCTAGCTTAGGCCTAGTCAGTTACCATCTTTGTAAACGTGTGACCTACCGAAAAGCAAACTTATGCCTAACCAGTTCTTGAAAGGGTTACCATCTTTGTAAACTTGTGACCTACCATAGAAGTTTGGTCATAGACGCCTCAACGGGTCACAATGAGGCATGGAAGGGCCAAAGTGCACGAGGCAAGCACGGAAATAGGTTCAAAAGTAGGGTGATAACGTCTAACTATGGAGAAAGAATTATATCGTAAAATTCCGACCTTGTCACATTTGTATCTTCGGAAAGGGAACCGTCAGGTATAATGAGAAGGAAAACTGTTTAGTACCCACAAAAAACATTGGCATAGAGTTCGCTCTGGCCCTTATTCGGCTCTAATAAGCTTATTACGATGCTCTTGGGTCGAATTCATTTCAGCTTATCGCGGTACGCTACGGTTAACGTACAGTACGTTGCCATATATATCACTATTCTTGTCTGCACTTAATTATTAAAAAGGGCTATCGTTGTGGATGAACGCTAGACCATCATGTAGTAAGAAGAGGGCGAGACATACAGATAGACGGAAATAGACAGACAGCGAAACAGAGTAAGAGGGAAAGATAAATCAGGAGAAAAGGGCACGCGCGCGCGAGAGAGAGAGAGAGAGAGAGAGAAGGCCATTCACTCTCATGAACGCTAGACCATAGGCTTGCAAGAAGAGAACAGGGTAGATAAATTAACAGAAACAGAAAGACAGAGGGAGAGGGGAAAAAATAAATCACGTGAAAAGCAAAAAGAGAGAGAGAAGGCTATCTATTCAGATGAACGCTAGACCATCTTGTAACAAGGAGGCGAGACAGAGGGAGAGACAGAAAGAAAAACGCAGAGAGAGAGAGATGAACGCTAAGATCACTTGGAAACGCTTGAAGAAGGGCGGCAATGAGACACGTGGACAAAAACAGACAGACAACGAGAGGGAGAGAAAAATAAATCAAGATGGAGAGAGAAAACGCTATCCACTCAGATGAATGCTAACCATATGCTTGCAAGAAGAGAACAGGCCAGACAGATGGACAGTAGTAGCCAGACAGGGGAGGAGAGAGAGAGAGAGAGGGGGAGAGAAAGTTAAGTATGCCTTAGGTTAACCAGACCACTGGCCCGAAAAGTTAGACTTATTTTACGTGGCTAGAACCAGTGGAACACTTAACAACAGGACCTACAACTTATTGTGGAATCCGAACCACATTATAGCGAGAAATGAATTTCTATCACCAGAAATAGAATTCCTCTAATTCCTCATTAGCCGGCCGGAGAATCGAACTCGGGCCTGGCAGGTGCTAGCCGACAACTCTACCGACTCGCCTAACGAGAAACTGAGACAGAGAGAGAGAGAGAGAGAGAGAGAGAGAGTTAAGTATACCTGGTTAACCAGACCACTGGCTGATTAACAGCTCTCCTAGGAGCCGAAGGATTAGATTTATTTTACGTGGCTAAGAACCAATTGGTTACTAGCAACGGGACCTACAACAATGTAAAGTCGAACCACATTATAACGAGAAATGAATTTCTATAACCAGAAATAAATTTCTCTAATTCTTCACTGGCCGGTCGGAGAGTCGAACGCGGGCCCAGCAGAGTGCTGGCCGAGAACAATACCAACCCGTCCAATGAGAGAGAGAGGTGGCAGGTGGCCATATCCCTACGCCACAAGTATTTGATTATTTAACCCCACCGGAGAACACTCTCATCCAACCCTTTCAACAAAGGTCGTAAAAACCTGCATTTTATTATCTCGATCGAGGACTGCGGCGTAAGGCACTTATTTCATATATCATCTCATAAGAAATTTGTAAGTAGACGAAGGGACTCTGCAGAGAATAATGCCTACAGTGTAACGCGTGAGGTGCACTGACGGCACTACCCACTACGGGAGAATTAGTGCGTATAGAATTAACGAATGCTTTCTATAATGATAGTTGTCTCTAGATAAGAATTTATTATTGAAACTTATTTTTCTAAACAAATAAGTTTTATTACCAACTCTTGAAATTCTCGAATTCCTCAACAGTACTCTGTTCTCATAAGGCTACAAAAGAGTTTTGAATAAAAACACAAGAGATTTGATAATATCGAATCTTATGAATATTAATTTTGTTTATTCAATCTGCTCTCTGTCCACGCTCCAAATTTGACGCACAATAACATAAAATTATTTATGAGATTTCATAATTCTTCACATTTTTTCTTTCCACAGGTATCCCTGGTGAATGTTGTATTCCTTAGAAAGAAAATGTATAACATGATAAAAGACACAAAAAAAAAAACAGTAATCTCAGGGAATGTTTTGTTTTTAAGATTTATTGTATTTTACTTTGATGTACTAAGAAATTTATTGTTTTCAGGGTCTCTTGATAGTGCAAATTTTGTTTTTCTCGGCTGACTGTATGT
>NC_089795.1:50410466-50512966 GCF_040412425.1 Macrobrachium rosenbergii
AACAAATCAACGGTTGTTCGTCTCTCTCTCTCTCTGTCTCTCTCTCTCTCTCTAACTGGAGAAGAGCGATGGATTTATTTATTGAGGAGGGGGTGGTTAAAGAAATGGGGGTGGTGCGTTGTGGGTGGTGGGATATCATGAATGCAAAAGTGGCTGGGTACGGTATCATAAGCTCATAGCTAATGTAATAACTTATAATATTCGAAATTTAGCATCTCGTTATAATATTTCTAAACCTTTATATCTCTTTGAAATACGTGCTTGGAAGGGCATGCTCATTTGGATATAATAATGATTATTTCAGGTTTCATTTCTTCTTTTAGTGGGGAAGGGATTTAGGTCGATTATCCAGAAGCGTCTATATGGATATTATAATCTCTCTCTCTCTCTCTCTCTCTCTCTCTCTCTCTCTCTCTCTCTCTCTCTCTCTCTCTCTCTCTCTCTCTCTCTTCCCGTTTCCTGTTTTTTTGTTTCCACTGTCCAATCTCCTTCCATGTCCCCACACCATATTATGTATTTGTATTAACATCCGGCCACACAAACAAGTTGATTTCATGAAGTTAATCACATCGGTCTAGTCAGAAGGTTAAGCCTTCATTAAAACAATGTCTGCGATAAATAATGATTCCGCGAAGCATTGCCCAGTAGGGTACTATAATAATCATACACCATACACGGCCCAAAGGACTTTTTCAACTTTCCTTTCTTAAAATTTACCCACGTCCAAGCTAAGAGATCTGATACAATCTCCCTCAATTGCTTGTGCAAGGCTTCGTGGTGATGCATATGCAATAAAAGGCGTGATTGAATGTGAATAAAAATAAATCCGAGGTGCTGAGCGCCTGGAGAGAAGACCAGTCATCATGCCGCGTTTACATAAGGCATGAAATGCCATGCCATAAACTTCTGAGATAGTCGGTCTATGTCAACGTCTGAGATACTCGGTCTAAAGACACGTATGGTGTTAAGATTACTCAAGACTTCAGGGAAACAAACAAAAAGAAATTTATAAAGGTCACGTAAAACCCATATTGGAGGGCATATTTATTGCCATACTTCCTTCGTCGACTGTCAGGTCCTAAAGACTAGAAATTTTAAATCAAGACACTCCGATACCTTATGGAGCAAGGTCAGCGAGTCAGGATAGAAACAAACCAAAAATGAAATTTGAACATTCACAGATTTCTCTTTCATAATTCTCCCCTTCATCACACTGGTAACTTCCTCCCTTTCCTTCCCATTAGATTTCTGAACACGGGCTGAGAGGTGACACAAGAGACATTTTTTTATTCGTCGTAAAAAAAATAGTTATAGCTTTTCGACCCGCAAACCACCTTATGTCAGCGACTCACAACGTTAAGATCTCTGCGTTCGTCGGATGGTTTCTCACTCAAAAAATTTTCTGTTCAGTTTAATGGAAAATACGTCTTTCTTTTAGTGCGTCAGCATTCTGGGATTCAAGTTTACCTTCAAAAGGCTGTCAAATCAAACTGTTATATCTTTCCTAGACATTTATAAGTTCTGTTTATATTGCGGCGTAAATTCTGTTCTCATTTCATTTATTCTAGCCACACATTACCTTGATTATTCCTTGCGTTGAATATCACATGTATATCGAGGGTATTTTTCTATAGGCCTACTTCTGTTCATGGAGGTAGTTAATCAAAGGCAATTCACTTGGCCACAATTTCTCTCTCCCATATTATTTTTTTTTTTAATACTTGAGCAATTCACTTCGGAAAAATCCTTGGAAATTATGCCATATGATTCCTGTTCCAAGATTCCCATATTTTATCCAAACCCACTAACAATACGACATTGTTACGTCCTGTTTATGACACTCACTCTTAATTTCAGCTCAATTTAGTGACGATGACATGAACCATCGCTCTATTTCAGTAAGCCTATATTAAATAACTATCGTTTCTCGTCAAGAGTTCTGTAGCTAAAAAGAGTTCACTTTTTATACATTTTCATTTGGTCATGGTTTTGTGCCTGTCTTGTAGACATAAGTCCTTAAAAAATTCTAATTTTCCGTCATGACATTGATGTATTATAGTCCAACGTGCTCATAGAGAAAGCCTTAAGCTCCCATATACTTAAAGGTATGTTCACCCAGCCCACAGCAGATTAAGCCAAGAGATTTATGGTCGCGTTCGTTTGATCTGATAAAGGACTCGCGTGTTTTTCGCGCGCTGCTTTGACTTACATGTCTTATTAGGGATTTGACTAGCAATATAATGCTCACCTTAAGTTTTTTATTTGATTTTTTTTTTAATTGTGTTGTTACGTGTTGGCGTTATACCGAACTCGAAGTGTGGGACGGCGTGGGCCGTTTTACGAGAGCAGTTGCCTTTGTTATGTCGAGGATTAGCGCCACTTTCTAAACTTCTTCTTCGTCTTCTACTTCTTCTTAATCCTTATTAAGACGCCAGATGTATTCTCTAGACCTTGGCCAGGACAATGTTTAACATTTTCATTCGATTACGTATGCTGCTCTGTTTTGTACAGTTCTTGGATGGATATTTTCTTTTATAGTTTAGGAATATTACTTTTAAAATGTATTTGCTTAGATTTTATGGACGTAAAAAAGCTAAATTCCTAAAAATTAACTTATTTACGACATAACTGTACAGTTTTTTTCTTTTTGGCTATACTTAACAACTCAAGGTGCATGACTCTGAAGGCGAGGATGACCTCTGTGTAACCCAGGTAGGCAGATGACCTTCTATTTTTGACAAGGTGGAAATACACGACGTAGATTCCCTGACCTCAAGAACACCCCCTGATAAATAGAGCCACCTCTCTCTCTCTCTCTCTCTCTCTCTCTCTCTCTCTCTCTCTCTCTCTCTCTCTCTCTCTCAACAAAATCCACTGATGAATATAATCAATTGAAAAGCAACGTCACTCTTTTATTTTCGATTTTCATTGAGCAAATAGTTTTCTAAATACATAATAAGTTAGGCTGCATATACTTCATCATAAATAATCAATGGCCTTAGAGTCTTAAAAATTCAGAGTAAGAAAAATAGATATTAACCACCGTGGATACAATGCGGTTTCACGAAACCTGAAGCGATGAAACGTTTAATTTTCAGACGACCAGTGAAACGTTAGCTGGTAATTAAGCTTGTGGTTTTAAAGTTTTTTTTTTCTGGGGTTACTGAGGTTCGCTGGGATTGCATTGTTTGCCTGTTGTTACGGAGTTTGTCTGGGGTTACCAAGTTTCTCTGGTTTTGCCAAGTTTCTCTGGTGTTGCCAAGTTTCTCTGGGATGACCAAGTTGCTCTTGGATTACCAAGTTTCTCTGGGGTTACCAAGTTTCTCTGGGGTTACCAAGTTTCTCTGGTGGTGCCAAGTTTCTCTGGTGTTACCAAATTTCTCTGGGATTACCAAGTTTCTCTGGTTTTGCCAAGTTTCTCTAGGATTACCAAGTTTCTCTGGTTTTGCCAAGTTTCTCTGGGATTACCAAGTTTCTCTGGTTTTGCCAAGTTTCTCTGGGATTACCAAGTTTCTCAGGTGTTGCCAAGTTTCTCTGGGATTACCAAGTTTCTCTGGGGTTACCAAGTTTCTCTGGTGGTGCCAAGTTTCTCTGGGATTACCAAGTTTCTCTGGTGGTGCCAAGTTTCTCTGGGGTTACCAAGTTTCTCTGGTGTTACCAAATTTCTCTGGGATTACCAAGTTTCTCTGGTTTTGCCAAGTTTCTCTGGGATTACCAAGTTTCTCTGGTTTTGCCAAGTTTCTCTGGGATTACCAAGTTTCTCTGGTTTTGCCAAGTTTCTCTAGGATTACCAAGTTTCTCTGGTTTTGCCAAGTTTCTCTGGGATTACCAAGTTTCTCTGGTTTTGCCAAGTTTCTCTGGGATTACCAAGTTTCTCTGGTTTTGCCAAGTTTCTCTAGGATTACCAAGTTTCTCTGGTTTTGCCAAGTTTCTCTGGGATTACCAAGTTTCTCTGGTTTTGCCAAGTTTCTCTGGGATTACCAAGTTTGTTGTGTTGCCAAGTTTCTCTGGGATTACCAAGTTTCTCTGGTTTTGCCAAGTTTCTCTGGGATTACCAAGTTTCTCAGGTGTTGCCAAGTTTCTCTGGGATTACCAAGTTTCTCTGGTTTTGCCAAGTTTCTCTGGGGTTACCAAGTTTCTCCGGTGGTGCCAAGTTTCTGTTGTGTTGCCAAGTTTCTCTGGTGTTGCCACACTTCTCTGATGTTGCCAAGTCTGACTAAGTTCACTATGTCAGTTTAGCGTAAAACTTGGAGTAATTCGTAAGGCCAGTACGTCAACCCAGTGTCCATATGTAACCCAGGCCAGAAAGACAACAGGAAAAAGTGATTATATGCTTGACAGGTACTGAATGTCTAGGCTCTTGACAAATGCCAAAATAGGGAGTTGATTTTCCTGCGAGAGTTATATTCTTTTAAATGAGAATTAGAACAATTAAGATATCAATATTATGAATATACCTTTCATGTCTTCTACACATTAACTGTGATTTTACAATGTTACATAATCTTCTATATATGATATATAACTAATCAGTACGTGTTATATAAGAGAGTGATTACTGAAAATATAATGGCAGTACCAATCCGTAGCTGTAAACATAAGCCGTGTAACTGGTACTTGACAAGCAAATATAACATCTTCGAAACAATGTTACATCAGTATAAATCATGTTCAGTTCACGACGCATCTTCATCTCAAGCAGTGGGCGCGGTGTCTTTAACGGGAGGGAGAGAGAGAGAGAGAGAGAGAGAGAGAGAGAGACTTATACCCAAGTCATTTTTCCTCATAGGTTAAGTTGGCATCGGGCAGACGTCGGTTATAGCTTCAAAAGTAAGCCGCTTTTGTTATTGTTAGATTAGACTGGCTTTATGCCAGCGCAGTCTCTTGTTCCTAGACCAGCAACCCTTACGAACAGCAGGGGTGACGGAGATGCCCCTTGGGGGTATAATCAATGTGGCGTAACGGGGCGTGATGTGTATAGTTCCCATTAGCAGCGCTTATATAATTAGTTTCTTTTCGCCAATTAAGGATAAATGACGATCACAAACCACTACTTGATACAGCATCTTTTATATCCACTTAGTGACTTTCCAAACTTCATTTTGTTCGTCTAATAAACTAAAATAAAACTTTTCGTAGATAATGTTACGAAAGTCTTTTACGAAAATCAGTGGACTTATAAAAAACCTTCATGTTCATTGGTAAGCCTGGAATATTTTTGACTGAGTTTCATATGCACAGAGAGAGAGAGAGAGAGAGAGAGAGAGAGAGAGAGAGAGAGAGAGCTGGGGATGGCCAAGTGCCTACAAACACACGCATGCACACACTCCTACACACACACTTGTCATTCGTGTGGGAGTATGAGTCTTTATGTTTGATTGTGCTTTCAGAGAGAGAGAGAGAGAGAGAGAGAGAGAGAGAGAGAGAGAGAGAGAATGGAAAGCAAGACAAATAAGCACAGACATACTGCGAGAGAAAGCGTTGCAAAGAATAATGGGATAAAGAAGAGACACAGAGAACTGGAAAGGAGAGAGAGAGAGAGAGAGAGAGAGAGAGAGGCCAGAGATCTTTTTGACCGTGTCAAGACGAGAGCACCTTGTGGCCTTCATTAGAGGTTATTTATATCCGATCATTTATCTTCAAAACAGTTTAATGCTGTTGGCTATTAATACTTAGATCGGGAACAAATAACAATGGCGATCTCTGTTATAAAGCAAATATTGTTAAGGCTAATGACTGTTAGTCTTTGGCTTCATGAAGCTTAAACGAAAGAAAGTGGCTAATTAATTAAAACGGTTGATATATATATATATATATATATATATATATATATATATATATATATATATATATATATGTATATATATATGTATATATATATATATATATATATATATATATATATATATATATATATATGCGTATATATATGTCACTCCACATATGTTAATCAATTATATCAAGGTTATCAGCTTAAGGCTAGGCAGTTCTTCCTTGGTGATATATAATTCTCTCTCTCTCTCTCTCTCTCTCTCTCTCTCTCTCTCTCTCTCTCTCTCTCTCTCTCTCTCTCTCTCTCTCTAAGTGTGTATATATATATATATATAAATATATATATATATATATATATATATATATATATATATATATATGTGTGTGTGTGTGTGTGTGTGTATACATATGTATATATACGCAGCTCACTATAAATTATAGACCCCTCTCTCTCTCTCTCTCTCTCTCTCTCTCTCTCTCTCTCTCTCTCTCTCTCTCTCTCTCTCTGTGTGTGTGTGTGTGTGTGTGTTTGTGTGTGATCCATATTCCTTTCCAGTATCTTAATATCTTTCTTAATGGCCACACTAGATCAAGTCACATGAAAGCCTTTGAAGGCTCTCGGCTAACCAAACTAAAGAAAGACCTCTTGATATTTTAAGGCTTAAATCTGTAATTCTTTTATTCTTTTAAACTTATAACTTTTTTTATTTATTCGAAGTTATTATTCATTCTTATGCGTCTGCAATTTGGTGCAATAAGGGAATATGTCAGGATAACCTCTTTCTTTATAGGCCGGGTTCTGAGCTGCTCTGTTGCCTTAAAAAACGATATGCTAATATTTTACAAATGCGTTGAGTGCACTTAAGATGATTCTCTCTCTCTCTCTCTCTCTCTCTCTCTCTATATGTATATATATATATATATATATATATATATATATATATATATATATATATATATATATATATATATGTATGTATATATATAGTAAGTATATATATAATCAAAATAAGACACGTTCTCTTTTGATTACAGATGTATAACGACTAAACTCTCTCTCTCTCTCTCTCTCTCTCTCTCTCTCTCTCTCTCTCTCTCTCTCTCTCTCTCTCTGTCTCTGTATATATATATATATATATATATATATATATATATATATATATATATATATATATATATATATATATATATATAATACACTCTGTCCATAAATATCCTGAGTAAAAATCATTACAGAGACATCATCTTCTTCTTTTTCTCCTCCTCCTCTTCCTCCTCCTCCCCTCCTCCTCCGTCTTCTTCTTCTTCTTCTTCTTCGTTTCCTTTTATGATCCTCACGACATAAACATTAAAGAAATGTTCAAGTATCAGCCTCGAATGCAATATTACATAAGAAGTTCATCTCTCGAACAAGTTTCCTGCTTTGGAAGAAGCGATCACTATCAACCCAGTAATTCAGATAAGTTGCGACATAAGAAATAAAATTAGAAGCCTAGATAACTATCTCTCAACACCACAGGTTTGGGGAAAAAAGTATAATTTCCTTACACGGCTTCGTTTTCGAATTTTTCGAATAAAAGATAGGGCACCCACTCGCTTGTATGCCTCGCTGTGGAACGTCTCAGTTCCAGAGGTCCTTTATTCCTTACACCGTTGGGCTGTGGAACAGTCTCCCTGAGGATGTCGTGCAATTGGAACTTCAGAAGTTTAAGTGTAGATGTAATGCATTATTACTCTAATGCAATTTTCCTTGCATCTTAATAATTTACTTACATTTTTATCTATTTATAAATTCGTTAGTTTATTTTTTTAATAGGCGAAATCTTATCTTTCTATATTTCTCTTTACCTCGCCTTACTTCTTTCTAACGAAAACCATATTCTTTGGAAGCTTGACTTTCAAGTCAATGGCCTCTGTGGGCTTGTTCCATATGAATAGGGTTCATTTTCTGAATAATAATAATAAAAATAATAATAATAATAATAATAATAATAATAATAATAATAATAATAATAATAATGAGATATGTCTCACGTTATCCACTGGATGCAAAGAGAGAGAGAGAGAGAGAGAGAGAGAGAGAGAGAGAGAGAGAGAGAGGAATTTGACAGATTTTTATCAAATGTACCCTTCGTCCCACTGAGATATGCTACGATATAAATAACTTATTATACGATGTTTATTGAGATTTCCAAAACAGCACCGCTGCTTTGTTGTGGGGCTAACATAAACTCGGTTAGTAATAGCTTCATCGAGTATCTAAATACCATATATGAGAACCAAGGTCTTTAGACCTTGATGAGAACCAGGCCACTGCTTTGTGGTCGGCGCGATGTATTTCGAAAAGGTCACTGGACATGCGCAGTCACAGACTTGTGTTCTAGTTCTCCTACCTGTAAAATGATAATGTTAGCGAAAGTGGGTAATATGCTCCGTTCATTTACTGTGCATTAATGTAATTATGGTTGATATTTCAAATCTGTCATTAAACTCCTTTTGATATAAATTTACACATAGGTCTTCACACACAAACACACACACACACACACACACACATACACACACACACACACACACATATATATATATATATATATATATATATATATATATATATATATATATATATATATATATATATATATATATACATATATATGAAAAATAAATAATATTTAGCCTGTTTTACGGACATTGCTCTCTCTTGTCTTTTCTTCGTAATTCGTAATTTATATGACTTCCATATCTTTTCTTCACTTAATTCTAAATGGAAATTTCTCTTTTATCCCAGTTGTTTATAGAAAAAAAAAACAATCAGCAAATTTTACTTATCTTTCTCTCATCTTTTCCTCGTAATTCGCAATACATATGACTTCCATATCTATTCTTCACTTAATTATAACTGTATTTCCCTCTTTTATCACTTTCCTTCATTAAAAAAAGGAAAGAGATAAAATAATCATCATGTTTTGCAATATAAAATAACAAATTCAAATTTAGGGTGTGCCGTTACAGAGACTGCTCCTCTTAGGCCGAATACATCTGGAGTTGTTTCGTTGACGACCCGAACATTTATTCTACTTTATCTGTATTAACATGTGACCGTTATTATTAACCTAAAAAAAAGGCCATTTATGAGAAGATAATTTATTGGAATTGTTGTTTATTCTGAGTTATTGGTAAGTTTGGCTGTTTGATGGTTGGCGTTAGCTAACCTACCGTAGGCTAGTCTAGTGTAGCCCCAGAGGAGGCTAGCCCTAGATTACGATATGTTGAGCTAGATTTGATTGTACGTCTCTGATTTCAGTAGATTTCCCTTGAAATTTTGTAAGTTGCCAGTATAAAATAATACCACGTAACCTAGGGGTGTTTACTAGTTAAGATTTTCCCGTGTTAGTTATGGAGGGTGGGGACGGTATTGTCTTACCTTATGTCGTAATTTGATGAAAAGCTCTTTTTAAAAATATAGGTTAGCCTACAGTTTCATTTTGTGTATTGGCAACGTATAAAATAATACCGAATTTCCCACACATTTATTTAGGCTTTCATTCAAATAGTCATTAAAGCATATAGCCTATAGGCCAATGCATTTTGGCCTAACCCTATCTAGGTTAGCCTAGGCTAGGCTATAACCTAATAGGTGTTAGGGTTGGTAAAACTGAAGACTATTATCGCACCCCTGAATATAGAGTAAGGGGTCACAACTTCGTGGGGGAGGTGGAGGTATTTGGTGAAGCTTCCTGGCCCCGGCACAGCATCCAAGGTTAGGTTAGGCTACGGTAAGTTTGGTTAGGCTAAGTCGTATAGGTAGGCCTACCCTCTGACGTGTCACAACTGCTATAGGCACCCCTCAATCTGCATTCTACCCAAACTGAAGACCACTTTTGCACCCCTCTGGTTCAGTAACTATTCTACAGTTAAACGTGGAAAATGGTTGCCATATTTAGTACCAACCCTTTGGGGATTAATGTAAAAGCAAAAGATGGTAGATATCATAAACATAGCCTAAGCAACAGACATAGCCAAAACATTGATAAAAAGTGGTAAATATTCTGTTTGGCACCTGGTAGGGAACCACCCTGCACGGAGATATTCTCTATTAATATCTCATTGTTTCCCTATATTTCTCAGATTATCTCATCGCTACTGCATTATATACACCCTTTTCTATATTGTTCAGTGGAAAAATTTTATAAATTTCATCATTAAACAATATCTCTGTGCGGGGCTCTTCCTTAGAATTACCCCAGACCACAGTAATGGCCTTCAGTTTTATTGTCTGGGTCTGCAAAAAATGCTGGTCCCATGGTAGCCTAATCCAGTGGTAGGTTACAGGTATTATTATTGTCTTATCAAGCACTGCAGTGAGCCTATCTTTGGATGGTAGAATGCTGCTCCCTAACCTAGGTTAGGTAGAGGTAGGTTTGGGTAGGATTTAGGCCTAGCCTAGGTCTCTTTGTAGGCCTAATTCTGGCAGAGCAGCTATGTTTTTGTAGATTCTGGCAGAGTGGTTCTGCTATAATGAAATGGAGGTTTCCATGAAATCCTTTCCATGAAAATATCGACTGTATGTGATATTAGCTAAAATTAAATCACTTATACTATATCTAGCATAGGCTATACCCTTAAGCTAATGACTGACCATTTTTGATGTTCGGGTAAGATGCTGCACCATTGAGTAGCGGTTATCATGTATTTATCGACCTAATTACTATTGACATAATTGTTAGATAAGGTTACTGTAGCTTCAGTCTCACTGTAGAAGGTTAGATATACACTTTGCTGTCATGTTAGCATTATCCAAATAGTATTCATTCTTACTTGCATTCTTAGTGATATTGCATGTACCTGTTTACACTGAAAAGTATGTGGATGAGGATGTTGGTGCAGATATGGAAAAAGTGAATAAGTGAGGGATTACTGTACTGTATATCAAAGTTTTGACATAATCGTTTACTGTGCTTATTTGCATTGTGATGTATTCTAGCCACTAGGTGTATACTCTAGTATTAATCAGAGGCTCTTCCAGACAATTTACTTGGCCTCCGATTTGTCATATCTAGCTGTTGGGATCATTATGTTTTGTATGATAAAAAAAAAATTAAAATAGAAATTCATAAATGACTAGCATAATTAGTTATAAACAGAAACCGTATCATCAGAAATGCAGTAACGCATTCATTTGTGACTTACTATTCAATTTTCTTTTCCTGACAGATGTCATATATGCTGGTATATTCTGGGACCTGAAGGAGACTTCAAAAATGGCTCAGGTGGATAAGGATAGCAAGAAGGAACCTAATGCAACAAGGGAGGGTGCTTGGGCAGCTGCTGGCTTTGCTGTTGTCCTTGTAGTCGTGGGCTTACCTGTATGGTGGTATACTACGACAGTTTATCGTGCTCACTTACCCTATGGCACTATACAACAGCTCTCTCGGCAGCTCAGATACCACGGTGTGGGAATGACTCTTGTTGGGGTAACAGACCCAGCCTTCACAATGGACTTGGAACGGCAGTTGAAATCTATGCGTGAGTGTTGTTGTGTGATACACATAGGTCCTTTATATGATGCGTTCTTTCAGGTGCTGTATGATGGTTACAAAATGGTAAAGACTGTCGAGCTTGACACAGAAAGGTTATTGATTTAGTTGCCACCATTCCTATTATACTTAAAAGTGTAGACTTCATTAATATAGCTGTATGAAGTTATAGCTGTATGAAGTAAAGCTGTTACTAGAAAATGCATTTATTATATGTGTTCCCTTACTGTGAATTACTTTTACTGATCAGTTGAAATCTGTACAGTTTATGCTTTATATTGTACTTATACAATGTACAAACCTGTTTTACTTATATGGTACATCCCAGAACATTGGGCTGTTAGTAAAATATTGTCATCACCTGAGAAAAAGAGATTTTTGAATCTTCCTTTCAGTGAAAGGAAGGCTTAACCTATCCTTCATCGAAGGCTATGCCCTAAACACATAAGGTGGGGATGCAGTAATGTTAGCTTCCATTTTCAGTAAATGTGATTGGTCACTTACAGTTCTCCCATATTCTTTGAATTTCGCCATATGGAGAAAGAAGGTAAGATATTTGGATATACAGTACTGTATAGTATTAATCATGGCTGCCAGCTGTATTTAAATGCTTTAGCACATGGGAAGCACAGCAAACGACATAGTACTCTTTGAGCATGAAGGAGACAGGATGAAGGCCTTATCATATCAACCAAATGATTTGATATTCTTGAATTCCAATTACTGGATGAGTTTCAGTTGTTCTTGACTCAGAGGACATCATGATGAGTTTTGGATCATGGGAAGTCTTTGATTCAGACTTGCAATGGCCATTCTTGTGGCTTTTTCTTCATCAAATTGAAACAGTGAACTCTGTGTTTAGTGTTTAGGGGACTTGACTGTGTTCTGCAAGGTAAGATACTACTTTCTGTGTGCTTCTAAATATATTTTTTCTCCAATTTGTGATTTTTTTTTTCAAGTTCAGAGTTTGATACTGATCTTTTATTATCAAGACACCACTTTATTGATATCCTTACAACAAGGCTTCTTTGGCAGTGGACTGAAGTTCTTGTTTCTAATGCTCAGGGCTCGTTTTCTCAAGCTGAAGTGGTAGAGAAGACAGATGTGTCACTGAAAAGTCATGTAATTCCACCTTGAAGGTTGTCATCTCTTGACAAGCCAAAGTCAACCACAAAACATAGAGGTGATTTTTTCATTTCACTGCTCCTATTAAGGTTGTTACTTGTGAAGGACAGTTTTCCAGCTCTGTTGGTCAGCACAATGTGAAGCCCAGTCAGGTTATGGATGGTGAAGTTCTGTTACTCTACCTCAAAAATGTCACTCCCGGATACCTGGAATTCTTCATGGTAGACTGTGCTGTGGGTGTTTCTGTTCTTTTTTTACATAAGAATACAGTACTGTATCATTCATCTGTGTGCATGGCAACAGCTAGCAAGTAAAAGATTGAGAGTCCTCTCACTTGGTTAACAATACCAATAAACATTTAGCAAAATAATGATTACAAAACAATGGTCTGTTTCTGTGAAACATGGAAATTACTTTAAATGACTATGATAAATAACAATTAAATATCTGATAAATAACACCTAAATATGTATAATTAATGATTTGGTTATTGTGCTGAAATTTTATGTTTAATTACTATACATTTTATGAATTAGTGTTCTGTTATGTTATCTTGGTCTTATGTAGCATTTTACTTTTGCATTTGCATGTAATTGATAGCATTTGTTTTTGTTCAGTGTGTATTATAAAGTAATAGATTCTGTCTCCATCATAAATGCATGTGACACTTTTCATGCACACATAGCCTTTGAATTAATTTTACTTTTATTTATTTACAAAAGGTGTTTCCTATGTTGTTTCATTTGACTGAATAAAACCTATGAAAGTCCAGATGTCATTAAAGTTCTTAATGTGCTCCATTATTTATATTTTATTGTTTTCAGGTTCCATAAAGTTTCTCCTGGCTCAGAGACGACCAGAGAAAGAGGAGCTGAAAATCATAAGAGCAACAGACACTCTTCATGACTTGGATGAAAAGCTGACAGCCACAGCCTTGATAGCATCAGGAACACTCGGACTCTTCATTTTGTCAGAGTCGGACTCAAGAGTGTTAGATGCAGCTAATGTGAGCATAGCAGTCGGCCGACATCGATTAATATTTGTGAAGCCAGAAGTTGGTATGTTGGAATTTATTGTGTAATTTATTATTTAGTTTATAATAAGATTCTTATTCAAGTACAGTAATGCTTTAAATTGTCAGTACAGCAAGGGAAATACCACCTAGAACAGACACACTGTAACTATCAAATACTAGCTTGTTTACAGGAAGTATTTATTAGCTTCTCGCTTTGTGAGTGAACTCTCCCTCTCATCTTATAGAAACTAGTTGTTCTATTAATCTTTGTGTCAAACATATTTTTGTGCATATATTGAACATAACTCATATTTTGCTTAAGCTTAACACGAAGAGTACAGGAAGTTAGAATCTAGCCAGGGTATTTTTAGGCAGTTTGCTGATTTATTTTTATTGTTGAATCACTGTCACCCATGCCCCACCAAGGTTGACCCATTCACCAAATTCTCTCTCTCTCTCTCTCTCTCTCTCTCTCTCTCTCTCTCTCTCTCTCTCTCTCTCTCTCTCTCTCTCTCTCTCTCTCTAACCCCAAGAGTAATTGCAGGAAGTTACTGACCTGACCAGTGTTACAAGTTGATCTGAGAAGAGAAAGGACTTGCCTTCATTTCAGTGTAGCACTTTCCAAAATGATACTGTACCTTTAGAATGAGGCAGTGGCCACTTTCCATCGTGAAAAAGATATCTGAGACGAAGAGGCTATATGAGAGCAATAATCCAAACTGCCTCATGGGGAGGTAGTGCCGTCAGTGCACCTCACGCGGTGCTGTATAGGGATTACTTAAGGTTCTTTGTAGTGTCTCTTCAGCCTCCAGCTACAACCCCTTTCATTCCTTTTGCTGTACCTCTGTTCATATTCTCTTTCTTTTGTCTTACATTTTTTCTTCTCCTAACAGTTGTTTCCTTGTGCAACTGCAAGGTTTTCTTCTTGTTACACCTTTAAAAATTTTTAACTTTCAATTTCCCTTTCAGTGCTGAATGACCTCATAGGTCCCAGCACTTGGCCTGTGGCCTAAATTCTACATTCTGTATTCTGATAATCCAAACAGGGAGAGGCTGATGCTGTTGGAACCATGTGTTTTTCAAGACAAGTTTTGAAGTAGCTAGAACAGAAAGAATGTAATTTAGTTATCAAGAAAGAGACAAAAATTTGTAACACTGTAGGCAGACCACCTTGGGGCCATTACTTTGAACTAAGCCACAGGATCTCATTCAGTAGACAAAGAAATGCTAGACAGTTGATAAGATTTATTATGACGATTTTGTTTTACTATAAGTCGTGCTCGTGTATCTTTGGATTATCAGAATAAGATTGGTTGTATTTTTTTTATAGCTGTAATCAGTATAATCCAGATTACCAAAGATAAATGCAAGTTTTAAACTGGATTATTCTTTTGCATGTTGTAGATTTTCTCTGGATGATGATTGTACTCATATTCAAACTATATTTGGTATGTAACAAAACTAAACCTAGACTTATAGTAAATGGTGTAACCATACTTAACTGTCGCTTGCTTTTCCTTTTCTACCACTCAGATAAGTCTCAAATTTTTCACAATAAGTGCTGTTCAGTAATGCTGTGTAATAATGTTCCAGATATGACATTACTTAGTTCAGTCATCAAAGACATGGTAATTAACACCCTAGCCAGCAAAAAAGCCGATGGAAACAAGGTTCTTCATGAACTGAAAGGGCAACAGAGGAAGGAAGCCATGAGACAGGTGAGATATCTTTTTCTGATTTGTTTATACAAACCTCATTTTACTTCAGCATTAATCATTTACTCACAATATAGCCCAGTTTTGTAGTCAATATCCCCTGTAGGGGGGTTAGTGGTGTACTATAGGCATTGCTTAAGGTTCTTTGCAGCATCCCTTCAGCCCCTAGCTGCAACTCCATTCCTTTTACTGTACCTCCATTCATTTTCTTTTTCTTCCAACTTACTTTCCACCTTCTAACAATTGATTCATAGTGCAACTGCAAGGTTTTTCTCCTGTTACATCTTTCAAACTTTTTTACTCAATTACCATTCAGCGCTGAATGACCTTGTAGGTCTCAGTGCTTGGCCTTTGCCCTAAATTCTATATTCTATTTTATTCTATTCAACAAAAAAAGTGGTAGCAAAAAAGGAGGCTCTGTGCTTGCACTGATAGTTCCCTAAATCCAAAGTGGTAAAGTTTTTTTTTTTTTTTAAATTAGGGGCCTGTTAACAATTTGCTGAAATCTCCAGAATTATCCAAAGTATTCCACAATGATCAATACTTATATCACTTACCTCTAGATCATTTTCATTTTTTGGTAACACTGATTAAATGATTTTCTGTTTTGGTGGCTTTCGTCTCCACCAGCTAGAGGGCTTTTGCTGTCCCGTTTGGCTGGGACAGGGTTAGCTTTTGAAGTAATCTTTTGTCTTTTGAATACTTTTGTTGCCCTGCTCTGAGAGTTTTCAGTGTGTTTCTTTTTAGTATGTTAAGGTGTAGGTATTATGTTTGTTCAGTTTGTACAGTATTCCATCTAACTGTCAATAAAGTTTGTATGTATTTAAGAGAAGGTTCACTGTTTCCTGCAGGTTACCTCTCAGGAATGGGGTTTGAATAGCTACAGTTTTATAATGCATTTTAAGCTCCGTGTTCCTCATTTTAGCTGAAGATCATTCCTTATGTAGATTCGTTTTAGTAAATACTTTTAACATTATTCATACTGGTTAAATGTTTATTAGACAGATCTTTACATTTTAAAATTATTAGGTAAATGCTTGTAAGTACTGAATTCAAGGATGCATTTCTTACACTTTCTATGATTTAACTAGGATTTCTGTCATAATTCTTATATACAGTATTTACGTAAGTACACTCCTGATAAGGAAATATTTAGCTCTGAACTTCAGTAGCACCTTCAAGGATTCAAGGAAGTAGCCAGGTTCTTGTGTATGACTGTACTAATCATTTTAGCTACATGTAAATTTCGAATACTTTGAGATTATGAGATTTTATCTTGTGTGGTCTTTACCGGTTATCACCTGTTTTAATATGTATCTTATTTCCAGGTTCCAACAGAGCCCGGTTATGATGTAACTCTTACACTAATGGTGCCTGAGCCCCAGTTGATATCTGTCAACTGGGATGCTAAGAAGGCAGTCTCAGGTAAGTTGCTATTAGAATCGAATATTAGTAGCTTATTTCCATTTTATAAAAAGCATCGTTGTTTTATAAGTGTGAGCAGAACTGCTTTATTATTTTTATACAGAAGTTGCAGTCATAGACTTGCTGCTGTTTTATGTGAACTGAATGAAATCCAAGTTATATGTGAGGCAAAAAGTTCCCCCAAAGCTCAGTAAATAATGTAACATGCACATTCTGCCTTTTCATTCAGTGGCATAATTAATGATCTTATCAGATTTTCCCTTCACTTTGTTAGATGTGAATGGAGCTCTCGCCATTGTCTTGGTCTTTAGCTTTACTTTCCATGATTTTCTGTTGTTCATCCTTCTGCTTCAAAATTTAGTATTTTTTTTATTAACCTCTCCTTATCCTTTATCAACATTAGTTCAAACCATCTCAGTTTGAGATCTCAGTCTGTTTTGAAGTCTCAGGACACCTCATCTCTCAGTGACTTTTGCCTTTGTAATGTGATCTTCCCACCACACTTAACTATGAATCATATGTGTTTGTTGTCACTGATCTTCAAAATCTTCTCCATTTCCTTTGTAAGTGGCTATGTATTTAGTGTGTATAGTAACATAGACCATTTATACTCAAATATTTTGTTCTGCTTTTTGTCCAACCTTATGATAATTTACTATTTAACTTTGTGGTTTGGTTGAATTATCTAAATAATAATAACATTAACAGTAATGTTTTGTTTACTAATGGAGTTCTCTAATTTGTCTATTGTCTGGCAAAGTCTTTCCACTTCTTCCATGCTGTCCCTTCAGTACCTGCTTTTGCCCTTGTATGTCTCTAAGGTAATGGTAATGTATTACCTCTCTTGATGTTTACTCTTCTACCATAACGTGGTGTTCCATCTCTGTCTCTTCCCATTTGCTCTTGTACATTTTGGGCATCAAAAATCACTTGCATGAATTATATTTTTTAATCTTAAGTACCTCTTTTGACACCAGCTGTTACATTCGATAATAGTATTTAGTTTAGCCCAACACCTTCCCCTTCAGCATTCCCATGAACTCTTTCCTTATTGTATTTTTTCCTTTGCTTCCTTTACATAAAGTCAGCATTGTCATTGTTCTGATTATGTTGGCTTTCAGTCCTCTCTTTTCTGTTCCATTCTTCCATCATTAAGACACATCTGTGACCATTCTTATGGTTGCTGTGTAAACAGTATATTCAGTTTTTCATTCTCCTATCCTTTACATGAATTCAGTATGCATTGAGTGAAAAGATATCTCTAGAATTAATATGTTCAAATTTCTTTCTGATCTTGTTCCCGTACTCTTGAAGTTTTAAAGTGATAATTGTATTAGAAAAGAAGTGCTTGCATTTTGATACAAAAAATGTAATATTAGCCAAATGAAATTTGAAGTTGCACAGTAGTTTATTGTAAATCTTGCCTATTATTTTAGCATGAGCACAAACTCTGTAATGTTTCCATTAATTAAAAAATACTCATAGTAGCACGAGGCTTTCAACTGAGAAACAGATCCGCAGTTATGTATGGGTACATATATTTAAAAATAAATTTCTGCAGAGAGCTTTCGGGAATCTATTCGATTCCCCTGTTCAGTTGAACAGATTCCTGAAAGCTCTGTAGAAATTTATTTTTAAATATATGTACCCATACATAACTGTGGATTAGTTTCTCCAATTTTCCATTGTCAGCCGTGGCTTTCTTTTATAATTTTTTTTTCTTACAGATTACCTGAAGCCATTTGCAAAACAGGTGCAAAGCATTTCTGAAATCAGCATAAGGTCCCAGGTACTTTATATGACTGGCCTTAATGTATCCCCACAGTGGTCCTCGTCTTATTCACATTTTGCCTTGCCAGAAGAACAGCTGCCTTTGACCATAAATGCTATTGAGGCCAAATTAGGTAGGTTTTAATATATTTACCAGTGAATGTAATAGAACAGTTCTCATGGAGGGTGTCCCTGTAAGAGGATAATGCTGTCAGTAAACTTCATGTGGTGTACTGTTGGCATTACTTAAGGTTCTTTGCAGCCTCCCTTCGGCCCCTAGTTGCAACCCCTTTCATTTCTTTTATTGTACCTCCATTCATGTTCTTTTGTATACCTTTCTTTCCACCCTTCCCTATCAATTGTTTCATAGTGCAACTGGTAGGTTTTTCCCGTTACATCTTTCAAACCTTTCTCCTCTCAATTTCCCTTTCAGCATTGTATGACCTCATAGGTCCTAGTGCTAGGCCTTTGGCCTAAATTCTATCTTCCATTCCAAGGTTTGTGTTACATTCATAAATGATTTTATTTTATTACTGTTTTGTGTCTTGAAACTGAATTGAATTTGTCACAAGTATAGAAATGACTTATTTTGAGAAAGGTTGGTCACATTATAGCTTGCCAGCTTAGTTTTTTATCTTGTCGATTTTGGATAACAGTTTTATGCACTATCATGGATATTTTGCTTGTATCATGTGCAAAACATGATTGTGAATTAACTAAAATGGTTAATGTATGACAGATACGTTTGGAAAAAGTTTTTAGATTGTCTTATGACAGTTTTTAACTTTTGTGATATTACTCACACATTTTGAACGTGACACGATTTTGGATGTTTAAGAATGATACACAGACTGTTGTTTACAAACTGAGGTTTACAGATTGTCTCTTTTGTTCACAATTATGAGTCTATTAAAATAAAATCTTGCACATAATTTACAATGGACATGATCTTGGATTTGTTATAAGATGGTTCTGGTTTGCAAAATAGTTTTGGGAAATTCTCAGAAAATATCTTTCTTAGCAGGTCATATTCCGACAAATGCTTTTCCGTTTATGTGTACTGTATACTGATTCTTATTACTTGAACACTTTTTTCCACTACAAAACTTTAAAGTTTTACCGAACTCTTTTGGGACAAGTACAAGGTATCCTCAATGGTAAATAAAGTCAGATATCTTACTGTACATTGTCAGTACTTGACATCTTATCATCTGTCTTTTATTCCAGGTTCATACGTTCGAACTAGGCCATCTCTTCATTTTGTGGTCTATATTCCAAGGGTAAAACAGGCTCCTCTGTTCATACATAAAGCAGATGGCACTCCTTTAGAAATAAACAGGTAGGTGTCTTAGTAAATAATTATAAGGATTTTAAATAAAAAAACCCATAGATTTAAAGCAAATAACTCATATCCTGTAAGCACTTATATTCGTCAGTAATCTCCTTGGGTTCTTGCTGATGGCGTGAGCTGACAACATCCCTGGTGTGTTGTAAAACTCCTGTTGGATTCAAGTTTCAACATGAACTATAACAACTACATCAAGCATGGCTGTTCTTACATTTTCTTCTTTCTTAGTGTGTCATTCAGGCATACAGGAAATTAGAGGATATGTATCTACATATACAGTATATCTAATGGAGTCAGAACAATTTTGTTTTGATGTTCCCAAAAATATGAACCTCATTCTGTGTGGAGTGTCATCCTGAATACTTTTTTTAAGGTGTTTTTTATGGCAGAGGAATTATACTCAAGGTAATTTGTGAGTGAAGCTTTCCCTTACAAAAGATCAGCTAAATCATATTACCTATAATCACATTACTGACTTCACCTAATTTGGGATGCAAGACCTCCCACAGACTGCATTCCAGTGCACAACAGGAGCCAATGCTTTGCAGACTTCTCCTAACAACAGCCGAGAGAGGTTTTATAACATTATGCTAGACCATCCCCACAAAGACACATATGAGCCCTCTAGGGAGGTATTGCTGTCAATGCTCCTCACACAGTGCACTGTAGGTATTAGTTTAGGTTCTTTGTAGTGTCCTTTCAGCCCCTAGCTGCAACCCCTTTCATTCCTTTTACTGTACCTTCGATCATATTCTCTTTCTTCCATCTACTTTCCACCCACTCCTAACAGTGTTGTTTCACAGTACAACTACAACTGCAAGGTTTTCTTCCTGTTACACCTTAAAAACCATTTTACTCTCAATATGCCTTTCAGTGCTGAATGACCTCAGAGCACTTGACCTTTGTCCTAAATTTTATATTCTATTCCTATTCCACAATGACAGCTATTGCTGGTCCTTCATGCTATGAGAATATAGTAATGTGTCTCAGAGGTCTGGTTAAGGTCATAGGTTCAGAAAAAATTCGAGTTTTGGGTTGATATGATGAAACATATTTTTGTCCAGTTTCTGTTACGAAGACTTGTCAACTTTGCCAGACAGATGATGTTTTGTGTCTTACGCAATGCTTTGGCCCTTTAAATCAGGTATTTAAAGGGACTGTGATACTGCCACACCCTCCTTATGATGCTACTCATTACCCTTTGTGTATAATTTCATTTATTAACGCAAATAATTAGAAATTTTAACTATTAGTTGCCATGTACGATACGTCATTCATTACTGGGTTGTTTATAAACAACCCTGTGTGTTGGATTACCTTTAACCTTGGTTCTTTTGAAAAGGTTGTTTACCTGCACTTACACGTGTTTGTGCGTGTTTTTATGAAGAATTACTCGTTATTAACAAAAATTTTTTCAATAATGCCAACGTCGTAAGAGATACTGTACAGATACTTGCAAGAATATGGATGAAGACTCAGTAAAAACAGGTGCAAATTTTCTCATAAATATTGAAATAATGACCAGCCGGTCTCTTCAGTTTGTGTGGGATAAGAGAGAGAGGAGCCACGTGTGGTTAGTGAAGAGCTGCATGGTGATAGCGGAATGAGTTGTAAACCATTGTCTACCGTGTTACTATGTAAAAAGCTTATTAAAAGGAGTGACTGAACATTCTGAAGTACAATACAGTCTACTTGTAAAATCTCATGTACATAATTTACATTTCCCAATTCAAGTTCCTCAAGGAGTTCTACATCTTATTTACAAAGTGTATGGAGATCTTAAAAATACAAATCAGCTATTAAAACTGTAAAGAGAACAAATGCAAAATAGGGATGAAGTTTTCCATTCAAAATTGTGGAAAAAATGCATCAAAAAACATTTCATGGGTATACTACAGCCACTTGTGCACTACAAATGAGTGCTGTAGAGCACAACCTTGGGTATGTGTGTGTGTGTCCATTATAAATGACATTATAGGTGGCATTCCTATTAAATCAAGTACTCAGGAAAAAGAGAAACCAGTAACAAGGTCATCTCTGATACCCAAAACATGGAAGAGGAGAGCAAAGCAACTAGATGATAGAACATAAAAAGCTGGAGCTTTTTAGGTTGGCTCTCATCAGTGGCACTCCCTGCTGCCTAATGTCGAGATTTAAAGGATGCTGAGTCCTTGTGTTAATGGAGACTGTCTGTTTGGCAAAATCCATTGCAAATTTTAAAAACAAAGTCCCCAAAGATAACCCAGAGATGGTTTGGAAAGCCTTTTGCTGGAGAAGAAAGGTAAGCTAGAAAAGGAAAATTTTGTTTGTAGGCATAGAGTAGATTTTTCACCTGGTGAAGATGCTTTTAATATGCAGAATATGTGTCCAAGATAGGTATGTTTTTCTTTTAAAAAAGGTATACATAAAAAATCTCTCTTATAAGTGAAGTGTGTGTGCCTAAAAGTTAGGTAAACTTTAACTGGTTTTTTTCTCAAAACCAGTATCTTATGAAGTTAGTTACATTCAGATGTTTATAAAATTAAGGATTTTCAAAATAACTGAAAAAGGGAAAAGGTTATTAATTCTCTAGGAAATTTCGAAACTTTTTGTATACTTAAAAGTTCATTTTGCTCTGTCATCTCACATGCAATGTTGAATTTTCAAAAATTAAAAGGCTGAAAATTTTGAATTTTCAAGATTATCTACCAGTTTTTTAAATTTAAAGAACATAGATTGTAAGATTATGTAATTTCCCTCAAAACTAAGCAAAAATTATATCTGAAAGTTGAAATTCAATAAAGCTATTGAACTTTAAAATTTTTTAAAAATTTTTTAAAAATTCATATTACATGGAATTTTCAGTGGAATCATGTTTTACCATGCCCGATAACCTCTCAAAATTTCAGCCATCTCGTTGCAATATTTCAAGTATTCATTCATTTTAAAACCTATGACCTTAAACTGTTTTGTAATAATGATAAATAATTGCATTTTGTTAGACTCAGTTTAAAGGTTTTGGTTTCTTTAAGATAATTATAATTAATATAGAGAACAGTAGTTTGAGAGGGCAAGTTCACATTTATAGATTAATAAGACTCATTCATAGGCTGGGTTCATAATTGAAAGGCAAAAATTAGAGCTTGGTAACGTCCAAAAAGTCAGATAGCTCACAAGAAAGAGACAAAAAGTAAAAGTAGACAGGAATATAATAGGGGGCCAGAGGGACATTGTAAAGTACATATACTGTAGTGCTTTTAGTAGAGTGAAGTCTACAATTTCCTGCACGTACACTTCAGAGGCCAACATATATACACATTGGTGTGAGTTTACTTAACCCTTCTAGTTCCTCATTGGACTGGTTGGTACTGTTCTCGGCTAGCACTCTGCAGGGCCCGAGTTCGAATCTCCGGCAGGCCAACAAAGAATAGAGGAATTTATTTCTGGTGACAGAAATTCATTTCTCGGTATAATGTGGTTCGGATTCCACAATAAGCTGTAGGTCCCGTTATAAGGCCCAACCCTAGGAGAGCTGTTAATCAGCTCAGTGGTCTGGTGAAACTAAGGTATACTTAACCCTTCTTGCTAGGTGCTTCATTTGAGGCATCTTGATTCCTAAGCATTAAATGGATGGATGTATAGTAGATTCATTGCAAAAAAATTCATCCGTATGGAATGTGCTACTTACCTCTAGGTCTGCCTAATTGAAGGGATATTGTACCTTAGATCCTTTTGTATGTTAGGTCTCAAATATTATGTGTTAAATCAAGTGCATTAAAATAGGCAACTGCTTCACAAGTATTCATGCAGAAATGCACAGACTAAGACTTTCTGTTTCTCAAATAATAAGTTAAATATTTTGTTTTAGACTAATCTGTTAATAGTAGCGTAGCAACGCATTATTGTTTAATGTTGTAATTGTTTATGTTTATATATTTTTTTTTTTCATTTTGTATCAGTTTTTTTTTTCATTTTGTATCAGTTCCTATACAAGCTCAGATTAGTTGTACTACTTACAACCACAGATTGGTGTTTATTTTAATTGTCATTCGTCCTTTTTTTTTTTTTTACAGGAAATTGCTTAAGTATCTACAACTTTACATTTCTATTTACACTTAGCCTCTTCCATGTACACTTGCCCTTCCTGAAATTCTTGCATAAAAGGTACATAAAAGACCTACAATTAGATCCCTGAAGTGATTATAAGGATCATTTTAATATGTAAATGGCATTTTTCTTTTTGTAACTTAATGCTTAGATCGGGTAAGTGTTTTTCATGGGCCCTTTCCAGGTGCATCCGTCAAACACTCATAAATGTCATTGCACATAGAATTACTAACAAAACTTGAGAGTTTATTGCATGATGAAAGTGTACTGAAACACAGGAAAGTATTTTGGCTGAACCAATAGGTATACTTTGACTATAAGGCATCAGATAGTGCCAAGCAGAGTTGGCTGATTTCATCCAAGTAAATCAGTTATAAACTGTGTAAGTAGTTCATTCATAGTGCTGGATAGGTTATGAGTGAAAAATTTGTTTTGGTAGTGCAGTTTTAAGTTTAAAGAAAAATCATGGTAAAGATAGGAACTTTTGTCATCAGCAGTAAGTAAATGACCGTGTGTTTTTAATTATTGTATAGAAGAACAGCCATATGATCTTGAAATTATAAGCAATTCCAGTAAAACAATAAGGAAAGGAATAACGTGCATCAGTGACTTCCAGTGTACTTATTGAATTTATCATTTAGATGGAAAATCATCCAGGGAGCTGTAGTAACATCTGTGGCACAGAAACTGGCCTTTATCTCACCTCCACTGCGTAGAACAACAGTACATTCTGTGACTTGGGTTACAAATACATCAGTGTGCACTTTCATACATAATCATGTATAACAGAAGCAACTAGAAAGAGTACAAGAAGATGCTCTTGGAAACTCCACTAATTCTTACAATGAGGAGAATACACTGCCCTGGAAGTTTAGACTACAATTGTCCATCCCTTCTTTATAGATTTAGATTTTGCTGATAAAATGTGATCTAATTTTTTAGATATATTTTTCCCCTGTAGCAGGCCTTACTAAGCAAATGCTTAGCCATGAACATTTAGGTAGGTGCAAGTGAATTTTATGGTGATGCTGTACTTCTATAAAAACAGATAATGTTATGATAAAAAAATATATTTTTATTTTTCAGCTTTATGGTACCAAGGTGGGGAGGAGTGATGATTCATAATGTTCCTGCGCTGGATGTCAATGCTTCGTATCCCCAGTCTGTCGAGCTTGATACCCACTGGATTATGACAACTGTATTAACTCATCTCCACAAACTTTTGCCTGTGCCAACAGTGGTGAGTTTCTTTTAATAACACTGCAAATCTCTCAGAATTTTATCTTAAATTGTATGAATTTCATTAATTTCATCTTAGATTTTATGAGTAACTGAACCTAGACAGATTGTAAAACCATACCACTATATCATATAAAGCAGCAGGAAATATTGTTACATGTTTAGTAATTATCTTTATCTCTCTTTCTCCTGTCTCCTTTTCAAATGTTACTTAGAAAAATGAGGAAAGTCTTTTATTAATGGCACCCAAAGAGTCTTGCAAATTGGCTGACTGGCAGTTGGATGGCCTAGCACGTGCAAGGGTGTCATCATATCTGGCTAACATTCGCATAACATTACAGGTGAGCGCACTGGTTGTTAGTGACAAGATTAATCCTTTTAACCATTAGCTCTTGGTCCCCTTTTATTCCTTTTACTTTACCTCTGTTCATATTCTCTTTCTTCCATCTTTCTATCCAGCCTCTCCAGCAGTTGTTTCATAGTGCAGCTGCAAGGTTTTCTTCTTGTTAAACCTTTCAAACCTTTCTTCTGTCAGTTTCCCTTTCAGCGCTAAATAACTTTATAGGTCTCATCGCTTGGCCTCTGGCCTAAATTCTATATTCCATTCCATTTAGCTCGAATTTGTTTATTGCAATTTATATACTGTATGTACATTGTAGGAGACCCTTTCAGAATTGTTGCAGATTGATTGTAAAGAAGATGAATTGATAAGAATAGATAGAAAAAGACATGTCCAGCAGGTGGCACGGTGTCTATTATAGTATGGTAACATAATGATTGCTTATTTTCAGTCGCTCTGTGAATTGGTAGGGGAGATCAGCAATATGGTGATTAGTGATGAAGTGGGAGGATGGGTGTGGGGCGCCGTGGAGGAGTGGGGTGAGTGTGGTAGGGCAACGAGGGAGGGAAGGCTGCAGGAAGCAACCCTGTATTGCAGTCGCTCTTTCATGCAGGCTGATGCAGCTTTCTTCCACCCATCCATGTTGGCACTTTTATACTTCCCAGATAATCAGAAGTAAGTACAGCATGTGTACGGTATTTTGTTAAAGCTTGTTGTGGATATTTATTCATGCTGATGCTTACAGCAATCTACATAATCAATTCTGGGATGACAGGTCAGGAAGGTAGATGGTTATGCAGTTGCAAGATTTGGAGAAGAGCATGCACTTTCATATGCTGCTTTCACCTAACCTGTAATGATATATTGAAAATTTATTCATTCAGTTTATCACATTGTAGCTGTTGTCTTTTTCAGCCATGACAGATATGATCACTTAGTTTTATGAAATCAGAGGTTTTATTGAAAACAAATTTATTTGCCTTTGTATTACAAAGGAACGAGTAAATACATCCTAGGAATTGTCACAAAACCTCAAGTTTAGGTATTCACCAGAGTTATATTTTTATAGCCAAAAACAGTAGCAGTTGTTAATGATGAGTTGAATCAGACATGAGAGGTTTGGTAGTTGCTAATTTTACTTTGAAGTTAACTAGAAAACAAGAGGTCCCTCAGAGCATTGCTTCATTTTTTAAGTAACTCCTCAGGCCATTGCATCATTTTTTAAAGTACCCTAACTCCTGGGGCCCTTTTAACTTATTTCATCAAGTGATAATGTTTTTATCCAAAATCTCATTATTTTTACATAAAATGTTTATGCTGGGAGAAGATTATGTAAAGGTAATTAGTCCGTTATGAAAAAAATATGGTGGATAAAATAATTTATAACTAACATTATGCATGCATGTTTCACTTATGTTCAAACATTACCATTTTTACCTGTTTAATGTAACTTGACTGAACTTGTCTTTTTGCAGGTACGCAATATATGTGCCGCTGTTCCTGCCGGTGAGTATTCCTGTAATTTTGTCACTCAAGGTTGTTTTGGGCCTCTACAAGAAACAAACTCCGCAAAAGGTGAAAAGTGACTAGATATGTACACTTATTCCTTGCAGTGGAGAACAGTGTTAATCAAGGGTGTTGTAGTGTTGTCTGAAAGAAGAAGTGGCATTGGTTTTTTGACTGGCATTGGTCGTTAGGTACAAAGAGTGATGTTAGTGTTAGGGCATTTGATGTAAAAGCCAGATTTTTGTTCAGATAAAGTTAATTTGATTTGTCAAGGCAATTATGTTAAATGACTGGTGTATTTATTGTGTCTAGAAGTTCAGGTCTACAGTATTTCCATTTAAAAATGTACCAGCAAATATCTCAAAGATGGGGACCAATTTCAGCAAAATATTGTCCCAGATCTGTATACACAGTTGAAAAGCACATGAAGTGCTTTTGATCTCGGTTGATGCATGTTTACTGTATTTCACTGTAATTATGGGTGATGTATGATTTTATACTCGATGTAAATATGATGATATAATCAGATGTAAAAATCTTGTGTGAATGATTACTTCACTACTATGCTACTCCAAAGAAAACCATTTTGTAGTTACTGGTAGACACTTGCTAATTTCCCTAGCAGTGGTCTGTATATTTGGTCACACGATGTTGTTAATTTAATTAAGCAATTTTGAAAGTACATTAAACACTTTACATTGTGTCAGATTCTTTCTTTTACACCTCGGAATTCTTTGTGCATCTGTGTTAGCCAGAATTTTGTTTTGGAAAGATGTGGAAAAGGGTGTGTATCCATATTGTAGCAGTTGAATGAGGGAGAGGAATAGAAATGAAGAAAGTTTAAGTAGGCATATCAATACTGAGAAAGGTGCAAAAAGGAATGATATTTCCCTTCATGCTCAAACAAATATGGAAGCAAGTGAAAGTTGAAGGGATCCACAGACCACTTGCAGCCTGGCGAAACGAGTGATATATACTGAAACAGACCACATGTAGTTTTAGATTTGACTGAAACTTTAGTTTGTGGCATGCCAAGACCCTATTGATAACCAGAAAAATGAACAAGGGGTTGACAAACATTAAATACATAATTGATATAGAAGTGAAAAAAAGCATAAAGGTGGAGGCAGAAAAGAATCGGTTACAAGATGCTTGTTTCTGAATTATGTTTTAAAACAGAATCACAGAAAAAAGTGGGAACACAAGGGAAATTTTTTCAGGTAAAATAATACTACTTACAGAGAAAATATATGGGGCGTGTTTTGTAGTAACTAAGTACTATATTAATTCAAACCCTTTGGTAGTCCAACTTCAAAAACAAATTACAGTTTTTTTTTATTGTAGCATCAGTGCAACGCATCTCTCATACTAGTGAACCGTCATTTGTTTTTTAGCCCTTAGGCTACAGCCAACATTGTTTTTAGTCATATTTTGAGGAAGCAGGGATAATGTAGTCACAGAAGATATGTGGGGATCAAGCAGAAACAGAGAACCCCCTTTCCTCATATAAGCACTCTGGAAAAAATTCTCCTATCAACTCAGTGCCAGAATCCACTTATGTTGTTAAAGGAGAGTACACTGTATTTGATTTTCTGAAAAGTCTATTGGGTTTAGAAGGCAGAGTACTGGCATGAAGGCAAATATAAGCCTTGATTATAGGACACTAAAGAACTGGCCTACAAAAACAGTTGGACAGGCTACATCCTGGTGTGGAGCGACATTCTTCTTGGTGATAAGTTTCTCATTGGATTACCTCAAGGAATGGTGACTCCTTTTGACAGAAGGAGTGAAAATGGATCATGTGGGCCGGCTACCACACTGATTGTGTTGGGAGAGAGATTGATAGCATTATCCAGCTTACTGGAGTTATGGAATAAATGTCTGAGTATGCCTCTTACTGGTGTAATATCATTCTTCAAGAGATGTGTGGATGCTCTGTTTTCAATGTGAAGAAAATTCATGAAAATTAAATGATTGAGCCTCAACAAATAATCAGAAAGATCCTGCATGACTGAAATATATGCAGGAGTAATGATTACATGTATTGCCTTGGATCAATGAAGTTGAGAAAAAGTAACCCTAGAATTTCCTCAGATATGAAACCAGTTACACCCAAGGAAAATATGCAGCATCACTAGATCATATTTTCTCTGACAGATTTTACATGAATTATATCCATGGGAGTCTGCTCAGCTTGACAGGCTGGAATGTTTTCAGAATTGAAAGTGAATTTCATATATTGTTTTGATGAAAGTGTTCTAACTAAAAGAGTGCAAAGAGATATGGTTGGAATCATTTCGAGATGCTTTTGAGATCAGAACTGCTGGAGGAACACAAGACAACTTTAGGATGAGTCTGACCAACAGAATATGACTTGATAGTAAAGGAAAAAGATCCTTGAGGACTTTTAATCAGTGATACATCACAGGGACGTATGCAGGGACATAAGGTTATGTTAGGGGTTTCCTGATGATGACCTCATTAAGTAATGAAACATTCGTCATAGTTTTAACCTCAGGTGGCAAATTGAGCACGTAATAACTTTTCATGTCTAGGTCATCAAATTCAATAAACATAATATCATGAGCCTTCGATAGTAACCTGCTCCCCATAGGGGGATAGTACTGTCAGTTCATCTCATGTGGTGCACTGCAGACATTACTAACCGGTGGTTGCAGCATCTCTTTGGCCCCCAGATGCATTCAGTGTCTAGCCTTCTACTTAACCTCCATTCCAGCTTTCTGTCTTAAGTGTTAGTGCAACTGTAGGGTTTTCTCCCAGTTCCATCTTCAGATCCATGACTCCATCTCTCTTATTTTATGAATCTCTATGTACAGCAGCTGTTCAATCACCTTAACTCCCTCTTATCAGTGTCTTAAGCACTGAAAGGCTGAAAGTGCCTCAGTACTAGGCTTGACAGCCTAAATTTCATAAAGTACAGTACAGTACTGTAATCAGTTGGTAATCAGCCATCTTCCTGCCTACATTGTTCTCACTTTTCATATGCATTCTCTAGCACCCAGTATATAAGGCCCTTTTCGGGAGATGTGAGTACTGCAGTTAAATTTGCAATTCTTCAGTCATCTTCCAGTTTCTTAAAACAAAAATACCCAGACCTAAAAACTGATACTTATAGTTGAAGGAATTGCTTATCAAAATGTAAATACTGTATACACAAAACTACAAAAATTGGCATATTTAATATTTCTTGGACCTTTTCATCCCAGAACCCACAAACGTCACTGTCAATCGCTTGATGTTTTTGCATCATCCAAACTGGTATCTATACTTTAGGAAATTTGCTTTCACTTATTTCATCAGTCTTTTATCCCCCATAGGGGAGTAATGCCATCAGTGCAGTTCACTTGGTGCACTGTAGGCATTATTTAAGGTTCCTTGCAGTGTTCCTTCAGCCCTTAGGTGCAACCCCTTTCATTCCTTGTGGTGTACATCTATTCATATTCTCTTTCTTCAATTTTTACTTTCCACCCTCTCCTAACAATTGTTTCATAGTGCAACTGCGAGGTTTTTCTCTTGTTACACCTTTCAAACCTGGTTCACCTCACAGTTTCCCTTTCAGCGCTGAATGACTTCATAGGTCCCAGCACTTGGCCTTTGGCCTAAATTTCATATTTCATTCCATTCCAGTCTTTTATCAGCTCTCAGCGAAGAAGCAACTCTTCCTGCAAATAAGAGAAAAAATTTTATCCATTTGTTACCTCTCACTGAAAAACAACTCATACTGTAAACAGTTAAAAAAAACGTGCTGTTTGTCATTTGCCAGCTGTCACTAAAAAAAAAAATACTCTTACTGCAAACAATAAGAAAAACTGCTGTCATTAACTTGATAGCATTCACTGAAAAGCCTGTCTGGCAACAGTAAAAAATACATGCTGCCATTAATTTTTCAGCATTCCCTAAAAAAACTTCCACCCTGCAAACAATTCTAGAAACATTCATCATCTCTGGGATTATTTTTCTTCTCTGTCTTCAGTCAGTGGTTTTTCTATTGAAATTTTACCTTTTTTTCCACTAGTATTTCTCAGTCTTGCTCTTGTAATTATATTTTGGTAATATAAAAGATAGTTGAGTTTGCGTTACGTACCATCTAGAAGGATTGGGACAAATTACTTTGGGCCAGCAATGAAAGAGGGTGTCCCCGGGCTAAACGACGCCCAGTTTATCGTTGTTACGAAATCAGAATCATTTTGTTTTAGAGTATCAAAACATCCATGAATAATTTTGTTGCATAGAGTCTCAAAACATGAATAAATAATTTTATTGTATAGAGTCTCAAAACAAAAATGAATAATTTTGTTTTATAGAGGGTCTCAGAACATAAATGAATAATTTTGTTGTATAGTCTCAAAACATAAATGAATAATTTTGTTGTATAGAGAATCTCAAAACATAAATTAATATTATTTATAGTGAATCCCAAAACATTAGTTTACCATACACTGAAGCGTCCAGCCTGAAAACGTACCATTACTTAAAATTGATCAGCTTCTTAATATTATCGGCTAATTCTGTCTTCTTCCTCCTCGCAATATACTTAATCGAAATATTCTGCCCTCACGTAATGCTTGCTCTGAATCATAGATATTCATCATCTGTCATTTTCCGACCATACGCTTCGCTTTCTGTCCAGTTGTTCCCTAGAGGCAATGCATGACTTTGCTGAATTGTATTTATTCGTTACGACATAATTCCGGTATATCCTCTCCGTTACTGGTTTTATCGTTATTGCTTTTTTGTCACATTTCTTTGTTTTTGTTTCTTTTTATTTTCGTGTTGCTTTTACCATACTGGGAATTACTGGAAGCCATCAGGCCTTGTAGCTGCATTTTCAGTATATCCTCACCTTTCAATGGTTTTATCGTTATTGGTTTTTTCTTATTTTTCTTTTATAGCTTCTTTTACTTTTGTGTTTACTTTTGCCAAAACTGGGATGTTTTTCCTTGCTGGAAGCCTATAGGCCTTGTAGCTGCATTTGCAGTGTGTCTTCTCCGTTCACTGGTATTTTCGTTATTGGTTTTTCCTCTTATTTCTCTTTAATAGCTTCTTTCATTTTCGTGTTGCTTTAACCCTATTGGGATGCTTTTCCTCATTGGAACCCATTAGGCCATGTAATTGCATTAGCAGAATATCCTCTCTGTTTAAGGGTTTTAATTTTATTTTTTTTGTCTTAGTCCTCTTTTATAGCTGCCTCCTTTTCTTTTATTTTCGTGTTGCTTTCACCATACTGGGATGCTTTTCCTTATTGGAACCTCTTGGACCTTGTAGTTGTATTTAGAGCATATCATCCCCATTTAATGATTTTATGGTTATTGGCTGTTTTTTCCTTATTTCTCTTTTATAACTGATTCTTCTTATATTTTCATGTTTCTTTCATCATACTGGAATGCTTTTCCTTACTTTTTAGTTGCATTCTGCTCATTTTACATACTGGGCTGCCGTCCCTATTGCAGGCTCTTGGGCCCTGTAGCAGAATTATGCTTTTCTGGAAAGGAGTTGCATTTTTTGGTTAGAAAAACGCACCCAGGTCCTGGTATCTATCAGTAATCGAAATTGAATCGACATGAGGGTTGAATGACCTAGGAGATATTGGATAGGATGTACACCGACGTCAAGCCATGTGCCTGAACATTCCGAGCCGTGTCTAAAATTATCCGATCATCCGATTGTTCTAAAGGTTGACCGAAGGGACTGGAGTAAGTTCGTGCTTTGGAGACACTGAATTTTTAAGAAATTTACTGAGGACCACCCCCTCTCTCTTCCCCCCATTCGAATATGTCTCCCAGATCAGAACTGTTACACTTAGACAAAGATATCTGGGACCGAGACCCAGTGAATAGAGGGAGAGCTGGGATGAAATTGCACTGATATTGGAGTAAATGTGAAATGGATAAAAAGAAAGGGGTTGATTAAGTGATGAAAACGGAACTCCTTTGCAAATTATTTTAAGGTCTATTTTAATATATTTAGAATGTATTCCTCTCGCCCTTATGTATTTTAATGGTATTTTTTCACTAAAAATGAGCCGGGAATCTCACAAACAAGTGATGCAAACGTGAAGAAACTGCGGTACTGTAATGCATACGTATGTATTTGTGTGAATATAAGGATGCGTATGCATGAAATCATGTGCACGTATATAAGTAAAAGGCTCTTAAACAGTCTTTGAAACCCAGAAATGAGATACCGGTGATTTTCGGCATTTCAACAAGATCTTCCCCTTAGGGTGGTAGTGTCGTCTGTGCACTTCATGTGGTGCACTGTAGGCATTACTTGAAGTTCTTTTCAGCGTCCCTTCGGCCCCCAGCTGCAACCCCTTTCATTCCTTTTACCGTACCTCCGTTCGCATACCCATTCTTCCATATTTCCCCAGTCCCATCCTAACCATTGGTTCATAGTGCAACCGCGAGGTTTTCCTCCAGTTACACCTTTCTAGCGTTTTTGCTGTCAATTTCCGTTTCAGCTCTGAATGACCTCATAGGTCCCAACGCTTGGCATTTGGCCAAAATTTTCTCTCTCTCTCTCTCTCTCTCTCTCTCTCTCTCAATACCTTTCGAGCTAAGAGCCCGTGTTGGGGCAAAATCTCAGCGTGACCTAACAGTCTTACCAAAAACAGCCGAAACAAACACAATCATGTAAGGTGCTGCTAACCTCATCTTCAATTCTGTGGCAACATTTGTTGATGTTCCTTTTTCCAACAACTCGCCCGAACATCTCTCAGTATTGCCAAATGTTACTTAGATATTTATGAAACACCGGTGGCTGTCATGTGACGGCGGAGGGTTGCAGTGGAGAGGAGGCTGGAGAATGCCAATGAGTTTTGTCTGGACTAATGGGTTTATACTCATTCATGACTTTACCTAAAGCTTAGGACTGGTTATGGGACATTGTTGATCACTTCTCTCTCTCTCTCTCTCTCTCTTTCTCTCTCTCTCTCTCTCTCTCTCTCTCTCTCTCTCTCTCTCTCTCTCTCTCTGTCAGTGATTGGTTGATTTATGTCGTCAGCTGGTGGCTCAGCTTGTAATGAAAATTCTTGCTAGTTTTTAATAGTGATATATAAAGAAAATTTCATTATTATTATTATTATTATTATTATTATTATTATTATTCTGTCTCAGTCATCCTATTCGACTGGGTGGTATTTATAGTGTGGGGTTCTGGGTTGCATCCTGCCTCCTTATAAGTCCATCACTTTTCTCACTGTGTGCGCCGTTTCTAATAGCACGCTCTTCTGCATGAGTCCTGGAGCTACTTCTGCTTGTAGTTTTTCCAGGTTCCTTTTCAGGGATGTTGGGATCGTGCCTAGTGTTCCTATGATTATGGGTTCACTTTCCACTGGCATGTCCCATATCCTTATTTCTATTTTCCATTTTTTGTTATTATTATTATTTTAAGAAACATGTCTGGTTAAGAAAAGGTGACAGATTGTCAGAATTACTGAACAAACAAATGGGACAGACCTTTAGAAATGACTAGTTAAGAAATATAACAGACTCTAAAAGGACCAGTTAAGGTAACACCATAAAAACGACTGTATAAGGAAATGTAACAGACATTAAAGGGACTGGTTTAGGAAAAGGTAATTGACCTTAAATTAATGTTTTAGGAACGGTGACAAACCTTAAATATATCGGGCATTAAAATGACAGACCTTCAAATTACTGTTTAAGGAAAGCAGACAAACCTTAAAATGACTGTTTAAGGAAAGGTGACAGGCCTTGAAAATAACTGTTGAAAGAAATGTGACAGACCCTAAAGTGACTGTGTAAGAAATTATGACAAACCTTAAAATGACTGGTTAGGGATAGTTGACAAACCTAAAATTGCTGGGTTAGTTAAAGGTGACAGGCCTTTAAATGACTGTTTAAGGAAAGGTGACAAACCTTAAAATGCCTGGTTAAGGGAAGACGGCAAGCCTTAAAAATGAATGTATAAGGAAATCTAAGAGTCATTAAAATGGCTGGTAACAAACCTTAAAATGACTGGTTAATAAAAGGTGACCAGCCTTAAAAATGTCTGTTTAAGGAAAGGTGGTCAACCTAAAAATGTCTGGTTAAAGAAAGGTGACAAACTTTAAAATTACTGTTTAACGAAATATGACAGACCCTAAAATGGTTGTTTAAGGAGGTGACAGATCACAAAATTGATTGTTTAAGGAAAGGTGAAAACCCTTAAAATGACTGTTTAAAGAAATCCAACTGGCATTAAAATGACTTTTTAAGGAAAGGCGACAAACCTTAAAAATAACCGTTGAAAGAAATGTGACAACCCTTAAAATGACTGTTTAAGGAAAGGTGAAACCGTAAAATTGACTGTTTAAGGAAAGTTGAAACCCAAGTAAATGCTGGTTAAGGAAGGGTGACAAACCTTAAAATGACTGTTTAAAGTTACAAAACAAATTTTTTGTATAAAGAAATTGACAAATCTTAAATATGACTGTTTAAGGAAAGGTGACAGACCTTATGAATGAGTGTAAAAGGAAATTAACCGGAATTAAACTGACCTCCCAATTGACTGGCTAAGGAAAGGCGACAAACCCTAAAATGACTGGTTAAGGAAAGGTGACAAACCTTAAAAATGACTGTATAAGGAAATTAATAGGAATTGAACTGACCTTAAAAATGACTGTTTAAGGAGAGATGACAAACCTTAAAAATGACTGGTTAAGGAAAGGTGGCAAACCTTAAAAATGACTGGTTAAGGAAAGGTGACAAACCTTAAAAATGACTGGTTAAGGAAAGGTGACAAACCTTAGAAATGACTGTTTAAGTAGATATGACAAACCTTAAAAATGACTGGTTAAGAAAAGATGACAAACCTTAAAAATGACTGGTTAAGGAAAGGTGACCAACCTTAAAAATGACTGTTTAAGGAGATATGACAAACCTTAAAATTGACTGGTTAAGAAAAGGTGACAAACCATAAAAATGACTGGTTAAGGAAAGGTGACAAACCTTACGAGTTACCTGTCGGATCATCGCAGATAAACTCGTTTGCCCGAATCAAATGAATGTAGATGAAATGCTTCTAATTAACTCATATCAGCTCGCGCGGTTCGCTCTCTGTTTTCATTCTGTTGCGTTCATCTTCTCAAGGTTAATAACAGAATTTAACTGTAGATGGTAATTATTTTACCTTGCTTGTTAAAATTCCTTATGTTTGTCTCTCTCTCTCTCTCTCTCTCTCTCTCTCTCTCTCTCTCTCTTATTCTCTTGTATTCTGTACTTTTCTCTCAGGTCTATCAGCAAAATTGAGCCGTAGATGTTAATCATTTTAATTTGAACGTCAAAATTCTTTTTTGTTTGTTTTTCTCTCTCTGTTGTTATTCTAGTCTATTCTCTCAGGTGTATCTGCAAAATTTAACAGATGTTAATCATTTTAACTTGCACGTTAAAATTTTATTTTTTGTTTGTTCTCTCTCTGTTGTTATTGTATTCTGTTCTCTCCTAATAACAGAATGTAACGACTGATATTAATCACTGTAACTTGAACGTTAAAATTATTTATTTTGTTTTTCTGTATTGTTATTCTGTTGCATATTATTTTTCTCCCAAGTTTATGTGCCAGATTTAACAACAGATGTTAAACATTTAACAGTGAACATCAGAGTTTTTTATTTTGTTTTTCTCTGTTGTTATTCTATTACTTATTATTTTTCTCTCAGGTTTTTCGACAAAATTTAACAGTAGATGTTAATTACTTTGCGCGTAAAATTTGTTGTTTGTTTTTGTTTAACCTCAGATGTTAATCATTTTACCTTGCCCGTTAAAGTTTGTTTTTTGTTATTATTTAACCACAGATGTTAATCATTTTAACTTACTCGTTAAAGTTTGTTTTTTGTTATTATTTAACCACAAATGTTAATCATTTCAACCACTCGCTCAAGTCATTTCATTATCGTTGATTTTACAAACTGCAACTCGTAACCCAGGTGTTATTCCTACCCTCTCTATACGAGCGAAACGTTTCGCAAAAGAAAAGAAAGAAATATTTTCAGCAGACGTAGAGAGACGACGCTTTCCACATAGCATCGCTCGCATCATCAAATGTCTGGCGGCGGAATAACAGTGACCGAATAATTCATCCCCAGAAGATGACATTTACAGCAGCCAATGACATCCGCGCCAGCATCTCGGCCCCAGTGAATAATTAAGGTGGGCGTGGCCTGCGGTCGCCGGCCCGGCCAATGGGCGATCGCCATGACCGTTTCGCAAGCCAATGAGAGAGAGAGAGAGAGAGAGAGAGAGAGAGAGAGAGAGAGAGAGAGAGAGAGAGAGAAATCTCAGACTTAGGCGGGCCACTTAAAATTTCATGGCTGGCATTTCGACGGCTGTGGCCCGCCAGTGGTTTTCGGGGAAAAGGCCACAACGCAAGAGGGAGATGATTTGATCAATAACGATTCTGGATGATACAGACCACAAAAGGACGATCTCTCTCTCTCTCTCTCTCTCTCTCTCTCTCTCTCTCTCTCTCTCTCTCTCTCTCTCATCTTTGCCCTCACTCCTCTCTCTCTCTCTCTCTCTCTGCTTTCTGTGAAAATAGTTTTATTTTTGATAAAAATTCTCTCTCTCTCTCTCTCTCTCTCTCTCTCTCTCTCTCTCTCTCTCTCTCTCTCTCTCTCTCTGCTTTCTGTAAAATAGTCTTACTTTTGGAAAAAATTCTCTCTCTCTCTCTCTCTCTTTCTTTCTCTCTCTGCTTTCTGTGAAAATAGTTTTATTTTTGATAAAAAATTCTCTCTCTCTCTCTCTCTCTCTCTCTCTCTCTCTCTCTCTCTCTCTGCATCTTTGCCCTCAGTACTCCTCCTCTCTCTCTCTCTCTCTCTCTCTCTCTCTCTCTCTCTCTCTCTCTCTCTCTCTCTCTCTCTCTCTGCTTTCTGTTGAAAATAGTTTTATTTTTGATAAAAATTCTCTCTCTCTCTCTCTCTCTCTCTCTCTCTCTCTCTCTCTCTCTCTCTCTCTGTGTAAAAATAGTCTTACTTTTGGAAAAATTCTCTCTCTCTCTCTCTCTCTCTGCTTTCTGCCCAGAAAATAGTTTTATTTTGATAAAAATTCTCTCTCTCTCTCTCTCTCTCTCTCTCTCTCTCTCTCTCTCTCTCTCTCTCTCTCTCTCTCTCTCTCTCTCTGCTTTCTGTAAAATAGTCTTACTTTTTGGAAAAAAATTCTCTCTCTCTCTCTCTCTCTCTCTCTCTCTGCTTTCTGTGAAAATAGTTTTATTTTTGATAAAAAATCTCTCTCTCTCTCTCTCTCTCTCTCTCTCTCTCTCTCTCTCTCTCTCTGCTTTCTGTGAAAATAGTTTTATTTTTTGATAAAAGATTCTCTCTCTCTCTCTCTCTCTCTCTCTCTCTCTCTCTCTCTCTCTGCTTTCTGTAAAATAGTCTTACTTTTGAAAAAATCTCTCTCTCTCTCTCTCTCTCTCTCTCTCTCTCTCTCTCTCTCTCTCTCTCTCTCTCTCTCTCTCTCTCTGCTTGAAACAAATGACTGACTACGTGGCGCATAATGAGTCTAATTTTATATTCTGTGAGCATATGACTCCCCTACCAGACGTGGTATGAAGGCGATCGGTTGCCAAATTATGAAAGAAGCCTTCATAGGCCTTTTCGTGGCCTATGCCGATTTCCACGTAGGCCTACATAAGACAGATGAATGTTTGCGTTCAGGGTACCTTAATACTCTTATTTATTTATTTGTATATTTGTATATTAGTTCATTATTTATTTTTGGTCATGAACCATCATGGAAGGTTGTATTACATCAGAAAGGAATTGTATACACAAGTTTTTGTTTTTATTTTTGTTTTATATTTTTATCTATTTTGGTTCGAGAATTAGAAAATAAGGTGAAATTCACTTCGCTTTCTTAAAAAGTCCTCTTGACTGTACTGTAACCCTTAATACGAAGTCCATAAGAAATAAAGGGGTTTTATCTCCCTTTTTATTCCTTATGGACTTCGTATCAAGGGTTACGGGAATTTGAATGAAGACTAACGGGAATTCGTGTTAAGGCTACGGGAATCCATATTAAGGATACGGGGATTCGTACTAAGGCTACGGGAATTCGTATTAGGGTCTGCGGGAATTTGTTTAAGGGTTATGGGAATTCATATTAAAGGTTACGGGATTTTGTATTGAGGATTACAAAAATTCATGAAAAAGGGAATTCACATTAAGGATTACAGAAATTCACATTAAGAGTTGCAGAAATTCATATTAAGGGTTATGGAAATTCGTATTAAGGATTATGGGAATCTATATTAAGGGTTACATAAATTTGTACTGAGGGTTACCGGAAGCCATATTAAAGGTTTGGTAATTCGTATTTATGATTATGGAAATTTGCAGTAAGAGTTACAGGAATTTGTTTAAGGGTGATAGGAATTTGAAAGTACTACAGGAATTCGCATTAAAGGTTACAGGAATTTATATTAAGGACTATTGTAATTCATATTAAGGGCTACGGGAATTCCCATGAAGGGGTGCGTAAATTCATGCTGAGGATTCATCTTAATAATAATAAAAATACCGGACTTTGTATTAGGGTTACTGGACTTCGTATTTAGGTTTTTGGGACGTCTTGCATCATATTAAGGGTTACAGGAATCTGTATTAAGTGTTAAATGAATTCATATTAAGGGTTACTGGAATTCGTATTGAGTTACGTGAATTTGTATTAAGGGCTACGGGAATTCGCATTAAGCGTTATAGGAATTCGTATTAAGGGTCAAGGCAGTTAGCATAAAGGGTTATGGGAATTAGCATGAAGTATTACAGGCATTTGTATTAAGGGTTACAGGAATCTATATTAAGGGTTACAGGAATCTATATTAAGGGGTACATGAATATATTTTAAGGGTTACATGAATTTGTATTAAGGGTTGCTCAAATTCATAATATGGGCCACAGGAATTCGAATTTAAGGCTGTGGGAATTCATATTAAGGGCTGTTGGACTTTGTATTAAAGGCTACAAAAAAAGTTAAGTATACCTTAGTTTTACCAGACCACTGAGCTGAAGGCTACAGGAATCCGTATTAAGAGTTACAGGAATTCATATTAAGGGTTATGGGAATCTGTATTAAGGCTTACAGGAATTCATGTCAAGAATAACGAGAATTTGTATTAAGGGTTACGGGAATTCACATCAAGAATAACGGGAATTCGTATGAAGAATGACGGAATCTGTATTAAGGCTTACAGGAATTCACATCAAGAGTATTGGGAATTCGTATTAAGGGTTACGGGAGTCTGTATTAAGGCTTATGAGAATTCATATCAAGAACAATGGGAATTCGTATTAAGGGTTACGGGAATCCATGTCAAAGCTTACAGGAATTCATATCACGAATAATGGGAATTCGTATTAAGGGTTCCAGCAATCTGTATTAAGGCTTACGGGAATTCATATCAAGAATAACAGGAATTTGTATTAAAGGTTATGGGAATCTGTATTCAGGCTTACAGGAATTCTTATCAAGAATAATGGGAATTCGTATTAAGGGTTACGGGAATCTGCATAAGGCTTATGGGAATTAACATCAAGAGTAATGGGAATTCGTATTAAGGGTTACAGGAGTCTGTATTAAGGCTTACGGGAATTCATATCAAGAATAACGGGAATTCATGGTAAGGGTTACGGGAACCCGTGTCAAGGCTTACAAGAATTCATACCAGGAATAATGGGAATTCGTATTAAGGGTTACAGCAGTCTGTATTAAGGCTTACGGGAATTCATATCAAGAATAACAGGAATTTGTATTAAGGGTTATGGGAATCCGTATTCAGGCTTACAGGAATTCATATCAAGAATAATGGGAATTCGTATTAAGGGTTACGGGAATCTGCATTAAGGCTTATGGGAATTCATATCAAGAATAACGGGAATTCGTATTAAGGGTTGCAGGAATTCATGTCAAGAATAACGGGAATTCGTATTAAAGAATAAGGGAGAGTAACATCAGTGGAAATGTTCAGGTTGCATTCAGAAAGAAAAAAAAGAAATCAAAGAGATTCGTTATCGGATTTTGACGATAATAATATGTTTATTTATTTAAAAAAGTAAGTTAATACATCTTATTTATCTTCCTAGCATCTTCAGAAATCATAAATCTCAGTAGACAATCAGTACATTCATTTGCTTGCAAATTCTCCCTTTGGGGTTGAAATACGCCGATTCCTCTGCAGTCAGTTGCACGAAAGATTAAGCATTCGTATTTTAAGAACAAAATTATCTGTCGGTACAGAGTCACCGGAGGGTGTTCATCTCTCTGCCACGAACTGGTGTATTTTCAAGTGCGCACGCGCGTCTCTGGAAAGCATTTTCTTTTCTCGAAGCTGAGCTTCAAAGGTCATGAATTTAATTTAGCTTTGAGCCAAAGGAAGGAATGGTATACGTATATGTCCGCGCATGCGTCGAAAAGGAGAAATGCAATCAATAGTGAGTTGGAAGTCTCCTGAAAGGTCACTTAGCATTATTATTATTGTTATTATTATTATGTGAAATTTCACATTGGACAATTTAGGAAAGCTAAAACCAGTCGGCCAGCCTCCCACAAAATATGGTTAAAAGGAACTTTTTTGCTGTAAGGTACCGAAAAAACATGAAATTTAGGCTGTCAAGTTAAGCACTGGGCCACTTTCGGTCATTCAGTGCCTTAGGTAGTGAAAAGAGGAGATGGAGTAGTTGGACAGCAAGATAAAGAGGTCTAGAAAATAGAGATGAAGTACAAGGATCTAAAGATGGAACAAGGAGATAAGAGGTAATAGTTAAATGTTTTGGACAGAAAGATCTAAGAATGAAAGCGGGAACAGAGGTAAAGTAAAAGGCTAAAAAGTTGGTGCAGCTGGGGGCGAAGGGATGCTGCAAACGCCCTTTAGTAATGCCTACAGTGCACCACATTAGGTGCACTGACGGCACTACCCCACTACGAGGATCTGTGGGAAAAGGAACCACTGTTTGTTGTAAAGGACTCGAAAGGGACCACTTTTTCCTTTGCAGGATTTCACTGACCTCACCCGAAGGATGTTTCCAATATGTCGGGTGAATATTGGACAGTAAAAACAGTGTGTTTGTAATACGGTCTACATCGTGTCGTGAAGGCAAACCGTAAGCAGTAGGTAGTCTTGATTCGCAACGGGAAATATTTTCCTGTTACTTAAAAAAGGGAAATATTTTTCTGTTACTTAAAACGGGAAATATTTTTTCTGATACTTAAAACGGGAAATATTTTCCTAATACTTAAAACGGGAAACATTTTTCTGTTACTGAAAACAGAAAATGGCAATTTTTTTGTATTACTTAAAACCGGAAGTATTTTTCCGTTACATAAAACTGGCAATTATTTTTTTGTTGCTTACAACGGGAAATATTTTTTGTTACTTTAAACTGGAACATTTTTGTCACATAAAAACGGGATACGTTTTTCTGTTACTTAAAGCGGGAAATTTTTTTTTTTTTTTTTTCCTTAAATGGGAAATATTTTTCTGTTACTTAAAACTGGAAATATTCTTGTTTCATAAAATGAGAAATATCTTTATATTACTTAAAAACTGGAAATGTTTTTTTGCAAAAGTGGAAATATTTTTCTGGTAAAACGTGAACTTTTACACTAATACTTGAAAATATTTTTCTGTTACTCAAATCGGGAAATATTTTTCAAGGGGAAATATTTTTCTATCACTTAAATACGAGAAATATTTTTCTGCTAATTAAAACCCGGAAATATTTTTTGTTACTTAAAAAACGGGAAATGTTTTTGTTATTTAAAAAGGGCATAATTTTTCTATAAAAACAGGAAATATTTTTCTGTTACTTGAGACGGGAAATATTTTTCTGTTACGTAAAAACTGGAAATATGTTTCTTTTACCTAAAACGGGAAATATTTTTGTTACTTAAAACGGAAATATTTTTCCGTTACTTAAAAACGAGAAATATTTTTCTTATTCTTAAATACGGGAAGTATTTATCTGTTTCTTAAAACAGGAAATATTTTTGTGTCACTTAAAAATGGCAAATATTTTTTTTTACTTATAAACCGGAACTATTTTTGTTGTTGCTTAAAACGGGAAATATTTTGCTGTTACTTTAAAATTGGAAATATTTTTCAGCTACTTAAAACGGGAAGTATTTTTATTACTTAAACCGGGAAATATCTTTCTGTTACTTAAAACGGGAATTTTTTTTTTACTTAAAACTGGAAATACTTATCTGTTACTTAAAACTGGAAATATTTCTGTTACTTGAAACGGGAAATATTTCTGGTACTTCAAACGGGAAATATTTCTGGTACTTAAAACGGGAAGTATTTCTGGTACTTAAAATGGGAAATATTTCTGGAACTTGAAACGGGAAATATTTTTCTATTATTATCTAGATTTACCCTGTATATACATACACACATAGTGACACTGCTTCCTAAAACGCAATGCGTGTCCAGTTGCATATTTTCTCCGTGTGTAACAGAGACAGTCGCAAAATCTTGAACAAGAATCTATATAGCAACATCATGTGCTTGATGATATCTTCTAAGTACGATGCAAATGCAAAATTGCTCAATTATCCCCGTCATTTTTGACGTCAGATTTGTAACGTTCTCTCTCTCTCTCTCTCTCTCTCTCTCTCTCTCTCTCTCTCTCTCTCTCTCTTTGGATGCATTTAGGTCAGACAGTCTCCTTATAAAAGAATTCACGTTCTGTCTTTCCGTTAATTTCAAGGTACGAATTTGACTTGCGAAATTACCGTCTTCATTGAAATCCGTCTCTTAGTTTCTGTCAAACAAACACACGAAACACAGCCAGACAGACACACGAATATATATATATATAATATAAAATCGATCTCCCACAAACTTCGTCGTCATACGTAAATATACGAATCGTATTCATCTTCAGATCTTCTTGGGTATGTCGAATCTAATTCATAATCCGCTCATTGTCCAGACTGTGAGATATATTCATTCAGCGTTACAGAATGGCGTCCCAACTGTTATGGTCATCGTTAGGCCTACTGTGCATGGGCAAAGGCCCTTTCAATTATAGATTCGTCTCGTGTCTCGTAAGACAGTTCAGCTTGTAGTGTCTGTCACCTTATCTTATCCCAGAGATAAAATAATTATAGTAAGTAGCTGAGAGAGAGAGAGAGAGAGAGAGAGAGAGAGAGAGAGAGAGAGAGAGAGAGAGTCTGAAAGCGTGGTATTAGTACTAAGGTAAATGGAATAAATATTTAAAAGAAGTTTTTGCAAGTATCTTAGGAACTCGCTTTATGATGTTTACAAGATATCAGTGTAAATGTTTATGTGGAGAGAGAGAGAGAGAGAGAGAGAGAGAGAGAGAGAGAGAGAGAGAGAGAAGCTAAGGAAGAGGAAATATAGTGTTTTAAATTATTGGAGACTCTCATTGGCTTAGAAATAAAGATAATTATTTTGAATTATTATTTTATTACAGTGTAAATATTTATGAGATAGGGAGAAGCTAAGGCTACGGAAAGAGATAAAAGCGAAAATATGTTTTAAATTATGGGAATTCTCGTGAACTTAAAAATAAAGGCATATTTTGATTATTCTTTTTATTGGTGTAAATATTTATGTGAGAGAGAGAGAGAGAGAGAGAGAGAAGAAGAGAGAGAGGAGCTAGAGCAAGCTAAGACTACTGAAAAAAATAAAGCAAAAAATGTAATAACTTTTTAAATGATCCCAATCTCAGTAGAACACAAATAAGAGACTATTTTGACTACGTACAGAGCTATTGAATAGTCATTTATAGATACTTTTATGATCATAATGCGTAATCTTGGGATTACTGATCTTGTTAGAGGAAATCCGGGATTACTTTTTTCATAAAGTGATTATACAGCAACTTTTTTTTATATTGTTATCTTATTTATATTTCTACGTAGGTTTGGTCGTAATATTCACTGCGGGATCGCTGACTTTCACAGAGAAAATCCGAGTGATTTCTTGTTAATAGAGGGGCTTTATGTAGAATTTCTACAGAAGTATTGTTATTTATCAATAACATTTTGTCCGCTTAGGTGCTTACGTATTAGCAGGAGTGTGTTGCTGTATTTTTCAGTAAATACAATATACATGCAATGCGGAGATTACTGATTTATACAGAGGAAATCCTGGCGATTTCTGATTAATAGAGGGGATTTGTAAAGACTTTCTACAGAAATATTGTTTATGAATACTATTTCTTCGCTCAGATGCTTATCTGTTAGCATGATTGTGTTACACAGTAAATAAATTATACTTCTGAACTGACGATTGAACGCTCTTCAAAATGCTGAATTTTTCTCGATCTCAATCGTTGAAAGGAGCTTCTCGTTGAAACGAGTTTCTCGTTGTAACGAGTTCCTCGTTGAAACGACTTTCTCGTTGTAACGAGCTTCTCGTTGAAACGAGTTTCTCGTCGTAACGAGTTTCTCGTTGTGACGGAAGGTCAGCGCTATTCGGTATCCGGTTCCCACCGTAGATTCGTCTCGTGACATTTCACTTTTACCGGAATATGCGGTCGGCAATTCAAATCTTCACTGAGAGAACGTGAGAGAGGCAAGCTGGTGGTAGTCATGTAGCCTTATGCCAACAGTCTTCTGCCAACTTACGTTGGTAGGTTTGATTCTCCACATCTCCCGTGTCACAATTCTTGCGATACGTGGTTTTTGGAGTTTGCTTTGTGAGGTTGGCACGTACGATTGTTTGTCTGTTACGAAGAGAATTTATATATGTGCATGTGTGTATGCGTATAATATATATATATATATATATATATATATATATATATATATATATATATATATATATATATAATGTGTGTGCATGTGTGTACACATATATATTGTATATATAGATAGACATACATACATATGTATATATATATGTATACATGTATGTATATACTGTATATACATATGTATGTATACCTATATGTGTATATATATACAGTATATGTGTGTATGTATGTATGTATATGTGTGTGTGTGTGTTTTAGAATCTACTGGTCACTTTTTACCACCAGATACTGTTTGAGCTTAGTTAGCATTTTAAAAAAATCGATGATCAAAAATTCCTCATAAAATTTCTAAATATCCGATTTGCATACCAATATCATAGGTTTCAGTTTTCCAAATCTCGTTTGTATGAATGTTACGATAGGTTTCAGTTGTCTGAATCCCGTTTGTATGGATATACAGTTTAAGAAATAAAGAAATGTTATAGATAAACAACGCATTCCTAAATTCAACTTTCCATTACGCAAACCGACCTTCTAGAAATAGAGAGAAGAGGAAGAATGTCAGAGCAGGGCTGCTGAAGTCTTTCAAAAACAAAAGAACTCCGTGTAATTTTTCATTTGAATGCGTTGAACTTCTTCTCGGACAAAAATTTTGAAAATGTTTCATTTCAGACCTCTATTAATATAGTGCGAGTCTTATAGGACAGTTTCTATATAATGATTTCATTTTCCTCGTTATAAAGATATACCTTCATACCTCTGAGCTAGCGTAGACCATTGTATACGTCATCAGTCTGTGACATTTACCGCTTCCTAATACCAAGATGGCTGACACGATTGATGTGATTTGAGCGTCTAAATATCCAAGGCCCAAATATATATATATATATATATATATATATATATATATATATATATATATATATATATATATATATATATATATATATATATATATGTTGCTTTCATTTTTATCTATTTCTTTATCAGTTTGTTGATTTATTTTTTCTTTTCTAATAACTGATCTCTTCTTTCTGTATTTCCAATTACCCTCTGTTACTTTTTTCAAATGAACACCATATCCCTTGGAAGCTTGAATTTAAGCGACTGGCCCTTGCGGGCTTGTTCCATATGAATAGGGTTAATAATAATAATAATAATAATAATAATAATAATAATAATAATAATAATAATAATAATAATAGGTTAGTGCCACAAGCTGCCTACTGTCCTCTCCTGTCCAGGCATAATGGAAACAGGAAAAGAATGTACTGGTCATTTTTAGCATTTAAATGTCTGTGTTATTAGTAGCGAGCGTTTGGCCATGTTAGTGGGATACTAGTTATTTATGCAAGTTGCCATAGACACTTAGAAAGGGAGAGAGAGAGAGAGAGAGAGAGAGAGAGAGAGAGAGAGAGAGAGAGAGAGAGAGAGAGAAAGAGTGGCAGATCCGTAATCAGATTTCAAAGCAACGCCACTGAGAACTAGGAATAAATAGTCATTACGATTCATATTATCTTCCAGCGGATCAGTAGGTAGACTTGGGATCTCCGGGCAAGCTACCAGCAGAAAAGCTTGTTGACGCGAAGAGAGAGAGAGAGAGAGAGAGAGAGAGAGAGAGAGAGAGAGAGAGAGAGAGAGAGGTCTGAGTAAATGTCAGTGGAAGGAATGCGAGATTAGCCACAATCGTCATGAAATGTCAGCATCCATTATTGACGCGTGACCTCCGTGGAACGCACTATCATCTCCCATGGCTGACTGACTAACTGGAAAGCTGAAGAACTCTTCTGTAGTTGACTGACTAACTGGAGAGCTGGAGAACCCTTCCATGGCTGACTGCCTGACTGGAAAACTGGGGAACCTTCCATGGCTGACTGACTAACTGGAAAGCTGGAGAACTCTTCTATGGCTGACTGACTAACTGGAAAGCTGGAGAACTCCTCCATGGCTGACTGACTAACTGGAAAGGTAGAGAACTCTTCCTTAGCTAGCTGACTAACTGGAAAGCTGAAGAACTCTTCTATGGTTGACTGACTAACTGGAAAGCTGGAGAACTCTTCCATGGCTGACTGACTGACTGGAAAGCTGAAGAACTCTTTAATGGCTGACTGACTAACTGGAAAGCTGGAGAAACCTTCCATGGCTGACTGACTAGCTGGAAAGCTGGAGAACTCTTCTGTGGTTGATCAACTAACTGGAAAGCTGGAGAACTCTTCTATGGTTGACTGACTAACTGGAAAGCTGGAGAAACCTTCCATGGTTGACTGACTAACTGGAAAGCTGGAGAACTCTTCTATTGTTGACTGACTAACTGAAAAGCTGGAAAACTCTTCCATGGCTGACAGACTAACTGGAAAGCTGGAGAACTCTTCCTTGTCTGACTGACTAACTGGAAAGCTGGAGAACTCTTCCATGTCTGACTGACTAACTGGAAAGCTGGAGAACTCTTCCATGGTTGACTGACTAACTGGAAAGCTGGAGAACTCTTCAATGGTTGACTGACTAACTGGAAAGCTGGAGAACTCTTGTATGGATGACTGACTAACTGGAAAGCTGGAGAACTCTTCCTTGTCTGACTGACTAACTGGAAAGCTGGAGAACTCTTCTGTGGCTGACCGACTAACTGGAAAGCTGGAGAAACCTTCCATGGTTGACTGACTAACTGGAAAGCTGGAGAACTCTTCCATGGTTGACTGACTAATTGGAAAGCTGGAGAATTCTTTCATGGCTGACTGACTAACTGGAAAGCTGGAGAACTCTTCTGTGGATGACTGACTAACTGGAAAGCTGGAGAACTCTTCCTTGGCTGACTGACTAACTGGAAAGCTGGAGAACTCTTCTGTGGTTGACCGACTAACTGGAAAGCTGGAGAAACCTTCCATGGTTGACTGACTAACTGGAAAGCTGGAGAACTCTTCCATGGTTGACTGATTAACTGGAAAGCTGGAGAAACCTTCCATGGCTGACTGACTAACTGGAAAGTTGGAAAACTCTTCTGTGGTTGACAGACTAACTGGAAAGCTGGAGAACTCTTCCATGTCTGACTGACTAACTAGAAAGCTGAAGAACTCTTCCATGGCTGACTGACTAACTGGAAAGCTGGAGAACCCTTATATGGCTGACCGACTAACTGGAAAGATGGAGAACTCTTCTATGGTTGACTGGGTTGACTGCCTAACTGGAAAGCTGGAGAACTCTTCCATGGTTGACTGACTAACTGGAAAGCTGGAGAACTCTTCCATGGCTGACTGACTAACTGGAAAGCTGGAGAACTCTTCCGTTGTTGACTGACTAACTGGAAAGCTGGAGAACTCTTCCATGACTGACTGACTAACTGGAAAGCTAGAGAACTCTTCCTTAGCTGACTCACTAACTGGAAAGCTGGAGAACTCTTCCATGGCTGACTGACTGACTGGAAGGCATGAGAACTCTTCTATGGTTGACTGACTAACTGGAAAGCTGGAGAACTCTTCCATGGCTGACTAACTAACTGGAAAGCTGGAGAACTCTTCCGTAGCTGACTGACTAACTGGAAAGCTGGAGAACTCTTCCCTAGTTAACTGACTAACTGGAAGGCTGGAGAACTCTTCCATGGGTGACTGTCTGACAGGAAAGCTGAAAAGCTCTGCCTTGACTGACTGGCTGAATGAATTTGGAGTGGTACAAAATATGATGCCATTACCAAAATGAATTTATTTTCTGATATATATGTATTACTTCGAAAATTGATTGAAGAGAGAAAGAGACCGAATATGGAGAGAGAGAGAGAGAGAGAGAGAGAGAGAGAGAGAGAAAACACAGTGGCAATCGAGTTGCAGGTAACTGTTCGTAAAATTACAGGTAGCTCTATATCCTTCTTCTGAGAATGACGAAGTCCAAATTGCTATTCAGCCAATAAAAGCGTATATGATTTCCAATTGCAGTTTGTGGCAGTTTAGATTCTATGTGGTTTAGAAAGAACGGTCACATGAGTAAGATGTATGTGTGTATATATATATACATACATGCATACATACGTACATACATACATACATATATACATACATATATATATATATATATATATATATATATATATATATATATATATATATCATTATTATAAAAAATAAATATCTGACCGGTTTCGACTTTATTTCCAAACCATTGACGAAGGACTGATACAGAGTGAGAAGTCACAAATATATATACTACAAGAACAGTACTGACGAACATACAAAACCGTTAGAGGCTCCATATCCCCACTCAGGCCGGTGTCGAGGTAGATTTTAAAACTCATTTGGCTAAAAATCACAATAGACTCTCAGGGGACATTGCTGATAAACAGACCATACCCCACCTCAGATCCACACCTGACAGGTCATGGAGGCCTGAGGGGGATATGGAGCCTCAACGGTTTTTGTATGTCTGTCAGTACTGTTCTTGTAGTATATATTTTGTGACTTCTCACACTCTGTATCAGTCCTTCGTCAATGGCTTGAAATAAAGTCGAAACCGGTCAGACCCCACCCTATTTTTCACCTGTGGTAATGTGTGATAAATGAATCACGTACAAAGTGATAATAATCATATATATATGTATATATATATATACATATATATATATATATATATATATATATATATATATATATATATATTATATATATATATATATATATATATATATATATATATATATATATATATATATATATATATATATATATATATATATATATATATATGCTGCTGTTTAATCTAATCTGATTAAACAGTAACAAAGTTTAATCGATGACTAGATGTCTTTGAATCAAATTTGCGATGATATTCAAGTAGATCAGATGCGTGAGAATGTCAAAAAGTAGTTTCCTGATAAGGAATTGGGTATCTTATATTTCATGAAGCCGATTGTCATAGGCTGTAAAAAAAAAAGACAGGTAACGTTATGACCTGAATAATGCTGAATAGATAAGAAAAGAAAGGGAAGAGAGGAGTATGAAACGTATGGGTAAATAGAGAGAGAGAGAGAGAGAGAGAGAGAGAGAGAGAGAGAGAGAGAGAGAGGTTTTTAGAGGAGGAAGCTTTGTAGTCGTTGCTATAGATATAAACAAGAAACGAAAAGGGGGGAGGAGAGCTTGAAATGTGTGGGTAAATAGAGAGAGAGAGAGAGAGAGAGAGAGAGAGAGAGAGAGAGAGAGAGAGAGAGAGAGAGAGAGAGGTCTCCCAATGTAGGAATTTCCGTAGCTGCTGCTACAGCGACAAACGGCAATATCTCCCTGAACGCAAGTAGCAGCTGACGCTATACACGAAGATAATTATATATTCAAAGTTTGGAAGTTTTACATTGTGTGTTGAAGCAAACTTCCTTTGAAATGTGAATTGAAATGCCATACACACACAAAGACACACACACACACATAATATTTAACTTTCGGACGCGAGAACAAATAAGCACACAACTTCGTTGACTAGCGGCAAGGTCCATATTTTTTGCAGAAATAATGCAGGCACCTTAGAGAGTCCGGTATTGCAACCACAACAGTCGTTCCAATTGGAATGTGAGATTGGAAACCCATGAATGACCTTTATTTATGAATGAAGATTACTCTAGAGGTCCCAGTACCTATCGGATAGTGTATGTGAAGACCTCTTTAACTTGAATGGTCTCGTGTTTTTGGATGAAAATTACATATTACACACTGCAGGAATTTTTATTCACTCTTGAATGGCCTCTTGTTAGTGAATGAAAATGACTATAAAAATCTCACTATAGTTATTTTCATTCACACTCGAATGCCCCTTACTATGTGAATGACAATGACGACATACATCACACTTTAGTGATTTTCATTCACACTGGAATGGACTCTGTTTGTGAGTGAAACTACATAATACCAGTCCCTTGTGAAGAGTGTATGCGTGCATACCCATCTAAATAGTATGTTCGTGTGTGGAAGCGTGTTACTATAATAAAGTCTATTTAAACTTTTTCATATTTAGATATTAACGTATATAGATAACATTGCCTCCAGTTTACAGATAAAGGAATAGCTCCTTATACAATCAAAGTTTCTTCATCTGTAATGCTGTTCAAAATAGTAGGAGTAAAGAAGAAAAAAGAAAGAACCTTGCAACTGGAAGATCTGTGGTCCCCTTAGAGCAATTGCAGAAAATTTGTACCGCTCAAAAATGCGACGTTTTTCAAACCTGCGCTTGGAAATGGTTTCACAGAATTTGGCCTAAACTTGACCATTTGAAACAAGGACTAAAAACAGATTTGTCAGTGCACCTCACGTGGTGCACTATAGGCACTACTAAGGTTCTTTGCAGCGTCCCTTCGGGCCCTAGCTGCAACCCCTTTCATTCATTTGACGGTACCTCCGTTCATATTCTCTTCCTTCCAGTCTTACTTTCCTCAACTCTCTCCTAACAATTGTTTCATAGTGCAACTGCGAGGTTTTCCTCCTGTTGCACCTTCAGAACCTTTTTACTCTCAATTTCCCTTTCAGCGCTGTATGACTCCATAGGTCCCAATGCCTGGCATTTGGCCTAAATTTCATATTCCATTCCATTCCATTCCTAAAAGCAGATTTTCTCGTTGGATAGTTTTGGCAAAAGCAGTGTGGAAATATTTCAGTAACATCAGTTGACCTTTAAGTACTACTAGTCAAAATTGTGAGCGAACCTCTGAAAAGCTTCGTCTATATTTCAGTCGTGGCTGAAATGCAATTTTCAAATATCTAAAGTTATCCTGAAGGCTTGGTACTTCAGACTTTCGGTCATATCCTACAAAGGATACATGCAGTCCTACCCAATTGTGGGTTTTAAAAGGAGAAATCCTCTGGTTTGGGGATGGCCTTCAAACCCCCTTCCTTCCCCCTCCCCGTCGCCTCTCCACGAATCCAGCCTTTTCGTTCATGAAAGGGCCAACGCCCTTGCTTGCTTCCTTAAAGGTTATCCGGTGGGTCCTCTCAACGTTAGAATGACGTCTGGTGCGCCCTCACCCCAAAATCCCTAATCTTCATGCACTTGAGAAAAAAGTGCCCCTAAAACACCTTACTAATCTTCATCCAATTGAAAAAAGTGCCTCTAAAAACACCTCACTCATCTTCAGCAACTTGAGGAAAAGTTCTAAAAATAACTCACTAATCTTTATCTACTTGAGAAAACTTGAGAAAAAGTTCTAAAAATACCTCACTAATCTTTATCCACTTGAGAAAAAAAAGTGCCTCAAAAACACCTCACTAGTCTTCATGCACTTGAGGAAAAAAAAGTGCCTCTAAAAACACCTCACTAATTTTCATCCACTTGAGAAAAAAGTGCCTCTAAAACGCCTTACTAATCTTCATCCACTTGAGAAAAAAGTGCCTCTATAAACACCTCACTAATCTTCATCCACTGGAGAAAAAAGTCACTCTAAAACACCTCACTAATTTTCATCCACTTGAGAAAAAAAGTGCCTGTAAAACACCTCACTAATCGTCATCCACTTGAGTAAAAAGTGCTCTAAAACGCCTCACTAATCTTCATCCACTTGAGAAAAAAAGTGCCTCTAAAGCACCTCACTAACCTTCATCCACTTGAGAAAAAAAGTGCGTCTACAACACCCCACTAATCTTCATCCACTTGAGAAAAACAAAAAACAAAAAATGCTACTAAAACATCTCACTAGATAAATTGAGACCGATAGGCCTGGCCTTTGAAAACTGCTGATTATGTTTCCTTGTTATCGCAACGTCAAGTAACGTTTAAACATTTAGGTACCTATTCTAGAATACGTTTCCTTGTTCTCTCAACGTTTCGTTAAAACGTTGTTCTTTCTAACGTTTCAACGTCAAGTAACGTTTAAACGTTTAGGTACCTATTCTAGAATACGTTTCCTTGTTCTCTCAACGGCAAGCAACGTTTAAACGTTTAGGTAGCTATCTAGAATACGTTTCCTTGTTCTCTCAACGTCAATCAACGTTTAAACGTTTAGGTACCTATTCTAGAATACGTTTCCTTGTTCTCTCAACGGCAAGCAACGTTTAAACGTTTAGGTAGCTATTCTAGAATACGTTTCCTTGTTCTCTCAACGGCAAGCAACGTTTAAACGTTTAGGTAGCTATTCTAGAATACGTTTCCTTATCTCATTGGCAAGCAACGTTTAAAGCTTTAGGTACATATTCTAAAACATATATTTAGGTTCTTATTCTAAAATTAGTTTTTTAGTGTGTCTCAGAGGCAAGCAGCGTCTAAGCGTTAAGGTACCTATTCTAAAATACGTTGCCGTATTGTCTCAACGTCAAGCAACGTTCAAACGTTTAGGTACGTATCCTAAAATACGCTACCTTGTTGCTTCATTGGCGAGCAACATTTAAACGTTAAGGCATCTGTCCTAAAATACGTTTCCTTGTGTTATCAGCAGCAAGCAACGTTTAGAAGTTTAGATACCTATTCTAAATTACGTTTTCTTTGTGTATCAGTAGCAAGCGACGTTTACAAGTTTAGATAATTATTCTAAAACTGCGTAGCTTTCTCCTCCCGTGAAAGAACGGACGGCTGATGATATTAACCATTTAGAACGGTTAATTGGTTACCATGGCAACAGATCCAAACTCTGAGTGTGTGTGGGTGTGTGTATCAAACACGAGGGAGATTTATTTTGTTAAACGTGTGACGGATCCTATTTTACAGGCTCTCAAAAGCTATTGTGTCGCACAATTCTCGAAACTTCATATTAATATCGATTCGTGGCAGACACGGACGACGTGTATGTCCGTGTGTCGACGTACGTGATGTGACATGTCCGGTAGCAGAGGCAGCAGAAGGTCGATAATCTTATTAAATATTAAAGTATTGACGACCATGTAAACATCCCACTTAGATCATTTTTCCTCTCTTGGAGCTCGTTTTCTTTAGCTGGTCTTTGGGGAGACTTCTTTGCAAGGGAGACCCATCTAAAAAGTCGAGTATTTTGGAGGAGATGAAGATTTCTTTCGCCAATGTTTGAGACAAGTGAAAGACTCTCTCTCTCTCTCTCTCTCTCTCTCTCTCTCTCTCTCTCTCTCTCTTATTTTTAAATCCTTGAAATTTTTGCTTCGTAATTTATTAATTTTTCTGTCTTTTTTTTCCAACATTGACTTCTATTACAGTAAGCTGTGGCTTGATGCTTGTTTGCTTTTTGAAGGCTAACACGCACACGCACACGCGCACACACACACACACACCACATACACATATATATATATGTATATATATATATATGTATATATATATATATATATATATATATATATATATATATATATATCACATACACAATTGCTCTGTGCATTAGTAGAATTACTAAAGGACCTCATTCAAACTGGATGGTATCTAATGGAGTATTTATTCTGAGTAAATACTCCATTAGATACCATCCAGTTTGAATGAGGTCCTTTAGTAATATATATATATATATATATATATATATATATATATATATATATATATATATATATACCCACCATTATGATGCACAATATATTTTGACTTTTGCCAGATGGGACTCTGTAATGTTTCATGAAGTTATCAGTTAGTAGATAAGATAACAGGTGTGTTCTGAACTCTTGTTCCCAGGCTGGGAATCACTCAATCACTCTATATCGTTCTGGTTGTCCTTGTGTGCATATGTATTCGTATTGGAGTATGTATGTGTATGTTTATATAGTGAACTACAGAAGCCTGCTGCATAATAAAACAATATGACCATATAGAGTAATTTGTTCTTTTAGTCTAAATACAGAAATCCAGTTTTCTTAATTTACAGTTGTAGACTTCAGTTGTGAAAAAAATACATTCGAAGATTCTGAATGATCTTTCTCTCCTCTTTCTTTAAACCCTCAGCTGAAAACCCTTATGGACAGAGTCGACAGATTTATATAAACCCAAGAGAGCTCCAAAGGGAAATCAGCCTGCAGAGAGAGACCTGTTATAGGAAAAGGTGATGAATGAATAAATTTGAGGGAATAGAAAATAAAACCGACGCACCTGAAATTCAGGAGAGGTCAGCAGAGAGAACTGGTTCATGTAAACCTGAGAGGGTTTCAAAGGGAAATCAGCCTGCAGACAGAGAGAGAAGTTATAGGAAAAGGTGGTAGATAAATAAATATGAGGGAATAGAAAATAAAAACCGACACATCTGAAATTCAGGAGACGTCAGCAGCAGCAGAGAGCAGGAATGATTTTGCTCATCGCTTAAATGTCTGGAGATCAGGGGATTCCACAACTACAATAGGAAAACTGTTCCACATTTTATGTGTGGCCAAGATAAAACTCCTAGGCGTTATGACCTAAGTAAGACGTCAAAATTTTCATAACAGACATCGATGGAAAAAGACTTAGTCTTCTTTTTCTGATGTCTCAGTTATAAAAGCTTGTGCGATACAACGTTTGGTATATGAGATTCGACGTCGAGACCATTTTTGGAAGGGATTACCGTGGGTCGCAATCAAGTTTAGTTTAATTGACTCGTTTCTGTGAGTGAATGACGTGTGTTCTTCCTCTATTCTTCTTCTTGTGCTTTTCGTGTCGGAGAGTAAGGGTCTTTTTAAACTTTTAAGTGAAGAACTTAATTACTTTATATTTCCATCCAGCATTTTTCACAGACGTATTGGACGGGACAGAGACATTCATGTTACACACACACGTATATATATATATATATATATATATATATATATATATACATATATATGTATATATATATATATATATATATAATTTTATTTATTTAATATAAAATAATATATATACATTTACAAATCTTCATTTTTGTTTATTTTTAATTAAAAATCTCTCTCTTTCATTTACAAATCTCTCATTTCTCTCTCTCTCTCTCTCTCTCTCTCTCTTTCAAGTGTTGACTCTATATAAAAGAAGCATTCTAATTATATTATATACTGTATATATATATATATTTTTTTTTCTTTCTTTCTTTCTTTCTTTTTTTGACGAAGGCACCCACTTTCCCCTGTGATAAAATATTTTTTTTGTATTTAATGAATATACTTGACAAAAATTTAACTACGCGTTAGCGGACAATAATGAGTTAGAAAATAAGACACTCGCTCTTCAGTGAGATTAACGAGGGCCCACGTGATTCCATTCCTCTTAGACTTTATTTTTCGTGAATATTCGTCAGAGGAGAAAATATTTCCGCTCACAAAAGGCAAAGAGAAAATCGATAGGAGAGATGGAAGAGGGAGGTGAGTCACTTCCGGTTACCGTACTGCTTAGAGGGTCACGTGACTTCCGGTTTTAACGAATCTAGGATTTGTTGAAACTTTTTGTCTTATGATTTATAGGAAATATTTGACTTGTAGAGAATATTAGATTTATAGAATACATTAGATTTATTGAAAATGTTAGAGGTATGGAAAATATCAGTTATAGAAAATATTAGTTATAGAGGTTAGACTGATAGACAGTATTATTATAGATAATATTAGATTTATAGGAAACGCTAGTTATGGAATGTATTAATTATAGAAAATATTAGCGTTATAGAGACTGCTAGATTAATAGAAAATATTAGTTATAGATATTAGATTTACAGGAAATATTAGATTTCTAGAGAATATTCTACAACTTGCCGTATCTACAATCATTCAAAAACACAGCGATGTATTGACTGTTTATCTAAATTTACAGTTTCAAGAGACTTGAATAAGTCCAAAAGAGGCAGTGGGCAATTTTCAGTGAACATAGTTAAGTTTTATATGACAGTGTTAGAATTTTGAGTCCCTCTTTCTGGTTAAACTCGCCTATTATTATTATTATTATTATTATTATTATTATTATTATTATTATTATTATTATTATTATTATTATTAAAGAGACTTGTCGCTGATGTTGATGTCAGACCAAAAATGAGAGCGTTCACTTAATAAGATACGCTTATGAAGAACAAGCTCTGTTGAGTACCACAGAGGGAATAAAATTAAGGTTCGTCATTTATCCTGATAATTAGGACACTGAGGAATATGAAACCGTGGAAGTATTCTGCACAGATTTTCATTCTTGATTCACCTGTTAAGGATGAATTTGGCGATGACTACAGAATTTTTTTAATGGGGTCTTGCCGTATTGGGCGGGTGTTAGGTGTGGTTAAAAAAAAAAAATAGGTGAGGGCGTTGAGCTAACAGCCTCACCCACTGAGACTAGCAGAAAAACCTGGAAGGATGTCTGTACCTTTTTCTTAAGGGAAAAGTGACTCTTGGTAAAATAAATAACTTTTTTTATGCTATAAAAGGCAATGACTGCAAGCCAGAATCATTGCACTTAATTTCAGGAAACTCAGAAAGCCACTATTCAAATCAAATCACATCTGCATTGAGCTCAGGACCTTATTTAGTAAATTCAGCGGGTCATTTAATTCAGTGAGGTAGTTACTTCAGTGATTGACAGTGAGTCAGTTAATTCAGTGAGGCATTTGATTCAAAGGGTCAGTAAATTCAGCGAGTCAGTTAATTCAGTGATTGACATGAGCCAGTTAATTCACTGAGTTAGTTAATTCAGTGCATCAGGTAATTCAGTGAGTCAGTTAATTCAGTGATTGACATGAGTAATTTCATTCAATGAGTCAGGTAATTCAGTGCATCAGGTAATTCAGTGAGTCAGTAAATTCAGTGATTGACATGTGTCATTTAATTCAATGAGTCAGGTAATTCAGTGAGTCAGTAAATTCAGTGACTCAGTTAATTCAGTGACTGACAGTGAGTCAGCTCATTCAGTGAGTTAGTTAATTCAGTAAGTCAGTTAAATGAGTCAGTTAATTCAGTGAGTCAGGTAATTCAATGAGTCAGTTAATTCAGCGAGTCAGGTAATTCAGTGAGTCAGTTAATTCAGTGAGCCAGCTAATTCAAGAAAGCCTGCGTTAATTGGAGTCATAAAACAGCAAGATTCAAGAAAGCGTTTATTAGACTTGTTCCGGGGCAAAAACGAGCACCCAGTAGGTAGCAGCGAGAGAATGAAAAGCAAAACGGTGTGCTGGCCATTCATACTGCACCCACAGACAGACGACCACACGGAAATGTACCCACAAGAACGGAGCAAATGGCGCTCTCTCTCTCCCTGGGTATTACCAACAGGTGCATGACGTCACCTCTCCCCATAAGGTGTGCGCCTGTACCCCATCGCATCTGCTAGCCGCCGTTGCCCCGATCTTGCCCATGAATGTGTTGGGACAAGAATCGACCAAGGACTATATATATAAACATATATATGTACCTCTGTACTTTCAGCCTTCGACTAGAAAAATTCCTAATCTGTCTCCAGTAGCAGAGGAGAGTCAAACTTTGAATTCTTTCTTTGTTTCCTATTGTCTTCTGTTTAACTTCTTTCATATGAACGCCATATCTTTGGAAGTTTGAATTTCAAGTCAATGGCCCTTTGTAGGCCAGTTCTGTAAGAATAGGTTTCGTCTCCTGAATAATAATAATAATAATAAAATATGGAATTTGTTGTTATGGCAATGACGATTTTCATGACAGAGAGAATAATAGAACATGTTTATTTGAAATGTATAGAAGCTATATAGATACAAACACACCTAACCTGGCGTCATACAGAACTTGAACGCGAATCTAAGTCTAAGTTTTTTTACCAGAGGGTATTTCGAAGACTTTGGACGTTTTGCTGCATTGATTTCCCCACTGTTCCAATTCGGAACGTGGAACGCGTCGAGTACGAGAAAGAAAGAGAATCGTTACCGAAATCCCACCACCTCCAAGAAAGAAACTGAGCATGGATCCCTCAAGGACACGAGGGAAAATGCTTGTCTCTCTCTCTCTCTCTCTCTCTCTCTCTCTCTCTCTCTCTCTCTCTCTCTCTCAAAAGACTGGTTCTCACTTGTTTCTCACTGAGAGGCCTGGGAAAGAAAATAGAAAGAATATCAGAAGGCAACGTCAACAAGAGGAGCAGAGCAGTAAGGCTGAAACTCATAAGACGCAGGAGGCCATATCTTGAAGGAGGATGAGGAGGAGGAGGAACGGGAATCGTCAGGAGGGTAGGTGGTGAAGAAGGAGGCAGGCAGACGCTTGTAGGAAGAACAGGTAGATTTTGGCAGGCAAGAGGCAGCAGCAGCAGTTGAGAAGTCACGTGCCCCTGCAAGAGGAGGGGAGGTGGAGGCCAGGCAGGAAAGGAGAGGGGAGAAGGGGTAGAGTAGGATTTGGGAGGGTGTGATGAGGATGAGAGAGAGAGAGAGGGAGAAAGAGAGCTCAGCCGACGAATAAGTGAGGCTGCTGCTCTGTGTTCAGTGACCATATAGTTATAAAGTTGGTGAGGGTATGAGTCCACCTTGCGTAACCCGGTAACAACTGAATACCCAGACGAGCTAAAGACATTCTCCCTCTCTTTCTCTCTCTCTCTGTCTCTCTACCTCCTTTCTTACGTTTTTCTAATGGAGTATTACTTAGCGATTCATTATCCCATTTTGCTGAATAACACTGCATAGCATAAAATTACTACGGCACTCTTACTCAGGCAATGAATTTTAAACGGTGCGTTTTTTATTTGGCTTACAAACGGTTAACACCTGTGACAGGTGTGACGTAAAGCTAAAAAGAAAAAGAGTTCCCGGTTTGGTCTTGTACCGTTATAAGAAGGAAGGGAGACATTTTTTTGTGGGGAGGACAAATGGACATCTGTTATAGCCTTTGTGGACAGATGGGCATCTTTTATAGCCTCTGTGGACAGATGGACATCTGTTCTAGCCTTTGTGGAGAAATGGACATCTGTTATAGCCTCTCATACTGTTAAGAAGGAAGAGAGACTTTTTTGCGAGAGGTCAAATGGACATCTGTTATAGCATCTATGGACAAATGAACATCTGTTATAACTGCTGTGGACAGATGGACATCTGTTATAGCCTCTGTAGACAAATGGACACGTGTTCTAGCCTTTGTGGACAAATGGACATCTGTTATAGTCTCTGCAGACAAATGAACATCTGTTTTAACCTCTGTGGACAGATGGGCATCTGTTATAGCCTCTATGGGCATATGGACATCTGTTCTAGCCTTTATGGACAAATGGGCATCTGTTATAACCTCTCATACCATTAAGAAAGAAGGGGAACATTTTTGCGAGAGGAAAAATGGACATCTGTTATAGCCTCTTCTGACAAATGGACATCTGTTATAACCTTTGTGGGCAGATGGACATCTGTTATAGCATCTGCAGACAAATGGATACCTGTTCTAGATTTTGTGGACAAATGGACTTCTGTTATAGCCTTTGCAGACAAATAAACATCTGTTTCAGCCTCTGTGGACAGATGGACATCTGTTTTGGCCTCTGTGGACAAATGGACATCTGTTGTAGCCTTTTTGGACAAATAGACATCTGTTATAGCCTCTCTTACCGTTAAGAAGGAAGGGAGACATTTTTTGCAAGGTGACAAATGGACATCTGTTATAACCTCTGCGGACAAATGGACATCTGTTATAAACTCTGTGGACAGATGGACATCTGTTATAGCCTCTGTGGACAAATGGACATCTTTTATACCCTCTATGGACAAATGGACATCTTTTATAGCCTCTGTGGACAAATGGACACCCGTTATAGCCTCTGTGGACAAATGGACATCTGATATAGCCTCTGTAGACAATTGGACATCTGTTATAGCCTCTGTAGACAATTGGACATCTGTTATAGCCTCTATGGACAAATGGGCATCTGTTACGGCCTCTGGACAAATGGATATCTGTTATAGACTCTGTGGACAAATGGACGTCTGCTATAGCCTCTGTGGACAGATGAACATATGTCATAGAGTCTGTGGACAAATGGACATTTGTTATAGTCTTTGTGGGCAAATGGACGTCCGTCATATCCTCTGCTGACATATGGACATCTGTTATAGCCTCTGTGGACAGATGGACGTCTGCCATAGCCTCTGTGGACAAATGGGCATTTGTTATAGCTTCTGTGGACAGATGGTTTTTCTTCTGTGGGTATATGGGCATCTGTTATGGCCTCTATGGACAGATGGACATCTGTCATAGCTTCTGCTGACAGATGGATATCTGTTATGGCGTCTGTGGACAGATGAACATCTGTTATAGCCTCTGTGTACAAATGGGCATCTGTTATAGCCTCTGTGGACAGATGGACATCTGCGTAGCCTCTGTGGACATATGGGGATCTGTTATAGCCTTTCTGGACAGATGGACATCTGTAACAGATTTTGTGGACATATAGACATCTGTTATAGCCTCCGTGGATAGATGGGCATATGTTGTAACCTCTCTCTCTCTCTCTCTCTCTATCTCTCTCTCTCTCTCTCTCTCTCTCTCTCTCTCTCACACACACACACACATGCAGAAACCATAATTACTCAGACATCTGTTTTGAATGGATGTTAACAACAGTTGAAAGTGTCCAGGGTCTATTCAAAAGCGATAACTTACCTTGTACTAAAAAAAAAGTTTATTAATTTAAATTGAGATGCTTGGGAGTAGGAAGGTGTGTGTATGTGTGTGCATGCGTGCGTGCGTGTGCGCAACATATGCAACAATCTATAAGGAATAGATTGGACTAAACATAGAAAGATAAAAAAGTAAAATAATGTGTTCGCCATCCTAATATTGATTACTAGAGCGCGGAATTACCTTCCTAATATTAAGTACAATAGTTTGGATTTACTTTCTAACACTACCTTTTAGAAAGTGATATTAATTTCCCAATATCTTCTTTCATGAGGCATAATTCTCACCTTTCTTCTTCTGAAAAGTTTGTCATTATGTCTATAAAGTCGTATGTTAGCACCATCAACATAAAGAAAGAAAAAATTGCCCAAGGAAGAGAAAATGAAAGATTGACCTTCCCCGATGCCCAGAGAAGCAAGGAGACCAGACCGTTGGGCTAGGGCAGCAGAGCATGGCATTAAGCGAGGTGAAAGGTCGTCGTTCTTAACCCAGCCTCTCCTGGCGTGGCGTGACCTGATATATAGACTGACTGTTTGTCATAAGCGACTAGAGTTCGAAGCACAGGTGAAACTTCTGCAGGTAACAGAACAGGTGTGTGCATGAACGCCAAGCAGGTTGCGGAGTTTGTGGAGAGAGAGAGAGTGAGAGCAGAGGAATGGGGAGAGATTGAGAGATATAGATATAGAATAGAGATATATATATAGAAGATATATATATATATAATACACATATATATATATATATATATATATATATGATATATATATATATATATATATATATATATATATATATATAGAAGGAAGGAAAGAGAGATTGAAAAGAGAGACTGAAAGAAAGAGAGAGAGAGAGAGAGAGAGACTGATAGAGAGATAGGGCAGAAATTGAGAGACAGACATAGACAGACAGACTGAAAAAGAGAGATAGAGAGAAAGGAGAGAGAGAGAGAGGGTAAGGGTACAGGACTAGGGCACGAAGGGTCATGAAAACTTCTTCGCACTCGTTCCTTGAAGCCCCAACATCCCACAGACCTAATCCAGAACAGTATTGCGCTCGGCTGAACCTGGGCTGTCTTTTGCTCCATTCACTCCCAGGCAAAGGGGTCAAAGATTGGGAGGAGAATAATCTTCTTCTTCTTCTTCCAGACGCCTCGCGAAAGGATAGGCAGTATATATAAATCCAGAGGACGGCTTTTACAGGCGTTGGTGCATTCTCGACGATCGGAATCAGCGAAAATTTGCCAAACTCGAAAACAGCCGGGTGACATCAGTTATGCATTTACCATTGGGCCCTGGTGGTTTCTTCAGGTGTAGGTGGAGAAGGGGCTGTGGGGGAAGGGTATGGGCAGTGGGTGATGTGCCAAAACAACCTCTATGCCCTAAACTCGTAGGTGCTATAAAACCTTCTTCTGTCTGACCGATCTTTTGTGCTATACTTAATGAGACGATGCGCAGATCGCCTCTGCCCAATAGTCGCCGAAAGTCGATAATGAGAAAACGGGTCCTGAAATAACATTCTCAACGCCACATTTACCGAAGGGATTCCCGCCTTTAAGGACGCCGGCCGCAAGGTCGACGAGGGACATTCGGACGCCGCGAGAACTCTCCGGATTAAACGCGGGGGTCACTGAACGCCGAAACGTGACCAAAATCGCAAATGGGGTAGATGCTCTGAGATGCATCTGAGGGCGGGCGGGATGCTGGTTGCTCTGATGCTGATTCTCTCTCTCTCTCTCTCTCTCTCTCTCTCTCTCTCTCTCTCTCTCTCTCTCTCTCTAACGACCTTCTCACCCAGGCAGTACTCTCTCTCTCTCTCTCTCCTCTCTCTCTCCTCTCTCTCTGAACTCTCTCTCTCTCTTGGATTATCGTGCGCATCAAGTGGTTTGTATTATTTTTCTCTGAATTGTGTTTCCATCCTCCGAAAAGTTTGTGTGATTTTCAGCTCTCTCTCTCTCTCTCTCTCTCCTCTCTCTCTCTCTCTCTCTCTCTCTCTCTCTCTCTCTCTCTCTCTCTACGATTTACATTATATGTATGGCACATTTAACGCACGCAGAAAATTCAAGAATGCAGCTGTATTCTGATTTAGTGTTTTGGAATACATCACGTACAAACTTGTTTCATATGCGTACGTATACTGCATGTATAAATGCTAAGTAATTGTGTGCGTGTTACAGGTATGAAAGTTATGCAGTATATATATATATATATATATATATATATATATATATATATATATATATATATATATATATATATATATATATATATATATATGTGTATGTGTGTGTGTGTGTGTGTGTATGCATGTTGCATACATTCACAGGCACAGCTAAAATACGAATATATGCACATACATTTTTCTGTGTATAAAATTTATGCATTGTATACGTGTTTGCATACTTCCGCATGCCTTGCTAAAATACGAATATAAGCACGCACATTTTTGTACGCATTTGCCACTAGCATATGTATGCTAATCCGCAACTCCACGTAGCATATTATAAATTTTTTCCTTATTAGACAGTGGTGCAATGAAATGACTTTTTCTCCTTAAACAGAAGTAGTGGTCCTTTAGAGAAGTTTTCAGAATGGTCAATTATTTTGGAAAGACAAATCAGTGACAAATTCGACTGCATACATCATATTGATGTGTTATTAAGTTGATGTTAAGAGTGTAGTTATGTTTTTCGTTTGTACCACATGAATGTACTTAGAGGATTTAATGCTTGAGTTTTCAATGAATATATGTATTATTTGGCGAGAGATATATGTAGATATATTTCTCATTTTTACCTAATAAAAGTAGAGGCTTTATAAAACTTTAGTTTTTAATTAATATATTTACAGCATTAGTAAACATTTGGCGATAGTATTTTAAGCAGTGCACGAAGTTTATGAAAAAATATTTCATTGATTTTTGGCTATAACTCTATTCATTTTAGCCAAAAGTTCTAAATAATTAAGATGTTTTTGTTTTTAATGAAACATCCTTCTTCGAATGCGGGTTTGAATCCTGCTACGGACGTCAGAATTCTTTATTTGGTTCTTCAATTTGGATCTCAGGCTTTGTAGCGACGAGCGTATCCTAAAAGTATGAAGAGATCGAGAAGTTAAGAGGGAATTGTGGTTATCATAATTACATACGTATCTGAAAAAAAGTGACCAGTAGATTATGTATTATGTATATGTGTACTATAGATATCTATATGCATAAATAAATATGTAGATATTATTTTCACGTGAACTTTTGCATTCCAGTTTGGATGTGTTTGTCTATATGTATACGTATAAGAGAATAAATTACTGATCAATTTATCCCCTGAAGGAAGCAGTCTTCAGCACCCGCAGTGCTGGTAGGCGTATTTAAGGTTCTTTGTAGCCTTGCTCCCTAGCTGCAACCTCCTTCATTCTTTACTGTACCTCATTCATATTCTTTATTTTAACACTTTCCACCCTCAAATTTGTTTCATTAAATACAGCCAGTGAGGTTTTCCTCTTGTTTACACACTCTTGTAATCCTTTTACTCTCAAGTTTCCTTTCAGCTCTGAATGACCTCGTAAGTCCCAGCGCTTGGCCTTTGGCTAAAATTTTATAATCTATTCTGTTCTGTAACATAATACAACCAAGTTATGTGGACTTGACGCTTACTGAACTCGTTTCAGAATGCATTCAGAAAGACTACAATGATTTCTTAACGATGCATCTCATTTGCTTAATTGTTCATTACTCTTAACAGTGATTCTTGACTGCAGGCAACTGCAACTCGCTTCAGAAACAAAGGTTTACAAGCGAGAAACATCTTCATCCTTACATTGTTATTTAAATTCTTTACGATTAAGAAGCTGTCTATAATATTACAGCGGTAATTTTTCTCCAAAAACGCTGATGGTAATTATTTGTCTTATCAATCCATTTTCTGCTGTAGTCTCCAGCACTTGAGTCCCCGTATGGGAGTAGAGCCGTCTGTGCACCTCACGTGGTGCACTGTAGGCATTGCTAAAGGTTGTTCGCAGCGTCCCTTTGGCCCATTACTGCATTCACTTCAGCCTTTTAATTTACTTCCGTTCCCGTTTCCTTTCTTCCATCTTTAAGTCCATCGCCTCTAACTGTTACTTCTTTGTGCAGCTGTGGGATTTTCTCTCAGTAACACTTTTAGATCCTTGTACTTTATCTCCTTTATTTTCTGGATCTCTTTATCTGGCTGTCCAACCACTCGACTCTAACTCTTTCTTTCCTCTGTCTTGAGCGCTGAGTGGCTAAAAGTGCCCCAGTTCTTGGCTTTATAGCCAAATTTTGATATACAAAATCCAATAAAAATCCAGTATTCATGTCCAGATATTTCTCCTCTGTCCATTTTTTTATCTCCATCAAGAAGGTGTTGGTTTGTATGTTTGCTTGTTTGTCTGATTACGCAAAAGTTGCGCTTGTATTTTCAAGAAAATTCTACCGAAGTTGGGTCTCGTAACTGACAAGTAACAAAAATTTCAGACAGATAGGAGTGTAAGATTTTGGGAGAAAGGGACCTTAATTTTTTCAGGAGAGTGGGGAGTGGGGTGACGGTTGGATAGCTAGGTAGCCTTATCGGAAGTTTGCGGCCTCCCGATGCACCTGTTTCTTAAATGTTGAGTCTCATTTAACTCTCCCTTTGTTATGGCTTGAGGTAAAATATTTTGTCACTTAAAGGTATACACAGTTCATGGGTATGTTAAGTTAGGTGACTGTGATAAGGTAGGTTAGGTTAGGTGACTATAATCCTTAAGCACATCAAACCACCTAGATTTTCTCTGACAATTTTTTTTTTTTCGCCTTTTGAGCGTGGAACGTCTAATTGCGCAAGTGACGAAGACGTTGGGGCCTCGTGAGGGGTGAAATTGATCCAGTATCGGAAAGATGCTGGAATTCCTCTGACTGACATTTAACAGATCTGCTGCAAGCATTTCCATGACATTACGACGTCATCAGATCTGGACTGAATTCTGGGGTCGTTTTAACTATGTATACCCCAAGACATTTTCCAGGCAGATCCACTCTTTGGTATTTAAACCAGATTGCAAGTTAGTCTGTCGTAACCCGAAGACACATTACAACAGTAAAATGTTCTGTGATTTTTAGCCTGATCCAAATGGTATTGTCGTATGAACGCTTGGGTTGATTTTAATTATATAAAAAGGCGATTTTGTCTGTGTATATTGTACTTAGAGGCAAATAGCAGATGGAGAATGCTCAATATGGCTTAAAGTACAGCAATATAGCTGTCACAGAGTCCATTAGAATTTTCTAATGCTTAACTAGATAAAAAAAATCGTGAGGAGTTTGCCACAGACTATTCTATTAAAGTTTCAACAATACAAAAGCAGAATTGACTGGTTAAGAACTGCAAGTATTTGTAAGAAAGTTAAGTGTCTGAATATCTGATGCTTCTGTGAGCATTGTAATAAAAACATTAACATTTTCAGTTATGATCTGAAATTTTGAGCAGATTCCATTGTTATCACAGCATGCGGTATTTCAGTAAATAAATATGTCTTGCACCATTTTTGCAATTTACTGGATAATCTCTTGTTTGTCAGTTTTTCATAAGATGTATTTAAACAGAGGTATTTCACTTTTTCCTGCCGAGAACTACCAGATTCGGTGAACAGCAGCACCAATATTTAATAAATTTACCTCACTGTCGAACTTCTCAGTTCCAGAGGTCCTTTATTCCTCACACCTTAGCGCTGTGGAAATCTCCCTGAGGATGTAGTGCAAGTGGAACGTCAAAATTTCAAGCGAAGATGCAGTGCATTGCTATCCTAATACGATTCTCCTTGTATTTTAATAATTATTTTATCTATTTATTTATCAGTGTCTTCTTTCAGTATTTCCCATTACCTTCTGTTGCGTCTTTCAGATAAACACCATATTCTTTGGAAGCTTGAATTTTGAGTCAGTGACCTCTTTGGTGGGACTGCTCCATGTGAATAGGGTTCATTTTCTGAATGATAACCATAATTTTAACATTTTACAGGATATGAATGTACTTGAATACCTCTAAATTCCAAAATTCAATACAGGGTGACTTACACTTCCCATGGCCACTTTTGATGTTTGTCCAATATTTTTTTCTTGGGGGAGAAACACTTTATTGTGCAAAACTTACAAAGTACAGAACAACAACAGGCAACCCAGGCGAGGTATACGTGTAGAAAAAGCCCTCTGTAGTGAATGGCGTTTGCTGTGACATTATACACACCTTTTCCACCCTAATGTTTACTATGCAAAAGTCATTATTATTATTATTAATATTATTATTATTATTATTATTATTATTATTATTATTATTATTATTATTCAGAAGATGAGTCCTATTCATATAGAACAGACCCAAGAAATGGGCCATTGACTTGAAGTTCAAGCTTCCAAAGAATATGGTGTTCATTAGAAAGAAGTAACAAAAGGTATTATTATTATTATTATTATTATTATTATTATTATTATTATTATTATTATTATTATTATTATTATTATTATTATTATTATTATTATTGAATAACCCCACCACAGGGGCCTTTGACTTGTAATTCAAGCTTCCAAAGCAACAGAAGGTAACGGGAAATACAGGAAAAGAGATCACTTATTAAAAAAGAAAAAAAAATAAGGTACTCAGTACATAATATAAATGATTGCAGATGACTTCATAGGGGAATTACATTAGAAATTATTCATTAAAAGATTGCACTACAAGTTATAACTAATATTAATAAGTATGCAACATTTATATATGTTGTACATTGACAACAAATAATTTGAATTTTTGCTACAAAAATATACATTTTAGCAGGTTCCTGACAAGGAACATGTTTTGCTATATCTCCACAATGAAAACAGTGATTGCTTGCTATGATTCTCGGGGAGTTAGTTATATGTTTTTATTAGGGGGCGGGCCTCCTCAACAAAATTTAGATCACATACATATATAGTATGTGTTTTTATGCATATCAGAATTTATTTTCAGATATAGCATATATTTATTATTCAGATATCATGTATAGTATATTTTTATTATATATATATACAGTATATATATATATATATATATATATATATATATATATATATATATATATATATATATATATATATATATATATATATATATATATATAAATAATTTATATATATATATATATTATTATATATATAAATTTCTATATATGAAACTCCTCTTTTAAAAAATTTCCGTTCAATATTCATCTTATTTCGGCGTCAATAACCCAGATGTTGTGACGCCAGTTTTAACACACATAAATTAATCAGTCAATTTGATTAATGTACAATTTGGTTAAAAAAAATATTTTTGGCGATCTGACGTAAAGATGTGTCAATACACTTTACGGAAAAGAAAACTGATTATCGCCCTGCTTGAAAGGACTCCCCAAGTCGAGGAGATGATATTATGTCCTGGAATATCAAATCGACCGAAACCTTAAAGGTCACCAATCCAGTTCTAGAATGGTCTAAGGAATGTAATCAATACCACTGCTTGGGGGGTCTAAATTTGTAAATCCTAACCTCACGTCCCCGTCGGTGGGTGTAGTTCCGTCAGTGCACCTCATGCTGCGCACTGTAAGCATTACTTATGGTTCTTTGCAGCGTCCCTTCCATAGGCCCCTAGCCGCAACCTCTTCCACTCGTTTTACTGTACGTTCGTTCATTTTCTCTTTCTTTGATCTCTCGTCTTACTTTCCATCCTCTACTAGCAGTTGACTCGTAGTGCAACTGCGAGGTTTTCATCCTGACACGCCTTTCATACCTTTTCGCTTTCAATTTTTGTTTCAGCTCTGAATGAGCTCATAGGTCCCAGCGCTTGGCCTTTGGCCTAAATTCTGTATTCTGTTCCATTCCATTATTCCCTACTTCACGTAGATACGTGACCCGGAGTAAAAAAAAAATTACGTGACCCGGAGTAAAAAAAAAAAAAAAAGTACCAGTTTGACATCCTGTACTTTCATGCGTGTGGCTGTTTCTATTGTAATGTTATATATTTTTTTTCAATTACTTTTCCGTGATGTATCCAATTTCGTGAACCCTTAGACGAAGATGGAGAAGGACGGGTATGCGCACTGGGGCCAGGTTTTATGTCTGCTTGCGCTTTCGAGTGACCTTTTTCAGGATTCGTTGGTTCAGTATGCTGGCTTTTTGGACTTCATCAGGAATCTTCTTTTCTTATCGATCTCTATTTTTATGCGAGCTTGAGACCAGAGTGGTTATATAAACAGTATTTAACCAGAGATCTATATCTCTGGTTATATAATATACTTCGTCCCATATAATACTGTTACTAGCATTGATATCTTTTGAAGTTATGCCTCGAATGCAGTGGATTATTTTCACTGATAATCTTGTCCCTGTAAGGGGGTAGGGCCGTCAGTGCACCTCACATGGTCCACTGTAGGCATTACTAAAGGTTGTTCGCAGCGTCCATCATTCGGCCCCTAGCTGCACCCACTTTTAGCCTTACCACTCCTCTTCTGTATTCCATTACCTTTCTATTACTCCTTTGAATGATCACCATTCTTTTGGAAGCTTGAATTTCAAGTAAAATGGACCCCTGTTGTAGTTTTTGAAATGAATAGGCCCATCTTCTGAATAATAATAATAATAATAATACACACACAATAATGGTAATAATTATACCACCTATTCCTCCTTTTTCTTCCATCTTGCTGTCCAACACTCCAACTCTCTCTTTCCACTCTCTTAAGCACTGAATGGCTACAAGTGCCCAGTGCTTGGTTTTATATCCGAATTTTCATAATGAGTCGACGGTCGACTATTAACTTGGTACCTAGGGAAAATGAACTCCTGAAAGATAATTACCTGCAACGCAAGTAATATGTCATGTCTCATTAAAGTGAGTGAGATTTTTTTGTGATAAGTAAAATAGTCTCAGAGACTACTGTACTGACAGATCAGCTCAGACAACGTGGCTTTTGTTAAAATGAAGAACCTGACTTATTTTCAAAAGGTAAGCTTCGATTATAAGCCCAAAATCCAAACTGAGGCAAAAGCCTCAGTGCATCTGAGAACAAAAAACATGACTGAGGGTCAAATTGGGAATGTTGAGAAGGGAGGAAGGCTATTGTGACCACAGGTACAGAGGAAGGTCAAAGGAAGATTTGAAATATTTACGGATCAGAGGGGAAGGGAGGGTTCCCGTAGGGGGGCTATGCCGTCAGTGCACCTCACGCTGTGCGCTGTAGGCATTACTGAAGGTTCTTTGCAGCGTCACTTCGGCCCCTAGCTGCATCCCTTTTCATTCCTTTTACTGTACCTCCATTCATATTCTTTCTTCCATCTTACTTTCCTCAACCCTCTTCTTACAACTGTTTCATAGTGCAACTGCGAGGTTTTCCTCCTGTTGCACCTTTCAAACCTTCTTGTTGTCTATTTGCATATTCAATGTATATGGCCCTGAGCCGAAATAAAGATTATTAATATTATTATTATTATTATTATTATTATTATTAGTCCCCTTTTCAGCGCTGAATGACATCATAGGCCCAGAGCTTGGCCTTTGGCCTAAATTCTGTATTCCATTCCATTTTCAGTAACAGTGGTATTGTTAAAATAAACGTATATAGAATAGTCTTACTCATGAAATATGAGTACATCTTAGAAGATTTCTCACCAGTTCTTGGACATGTTAATTAAACAGCTTATGTACACGCTTGGGGTCTGAATTGTGCTGAGAGGGTTTTAACAAGTTTCTAACATGGAGGGTTATTCCTTGTATTTCGGCACCAATGATTGATGGCATTGCGACGCCATTTCAGTACTGAATCAGTCAGACTGGAATTCGTTCCTTGCATTCTCAGGTCATTCCTAATTCGTTGACGCAAAGATACCTAGTCTTCCAAAGTCTATAGACCTTGGATTTGCCCAACTCTGGGGATTGAATTAAATACATAATAATAATAATAATAATAATAATAATAATAATAATAATAATAATAATAATAATAATAATATTCTTTATTTCAGCTCAGGTCCATATACGTGGAACATTCAAATTACAGACAGTACCATTCACACAATCTAGATAGAGAATGACATTTCTTCATAGTTCTTTTTCTGTATACATTCATCCGTCCAGATTATTCGTCTCATTCCCGTCGCAAATCTGAGATTTCCAAGAAACGGGTGAAACAGAAACTTAATATTTATAAAGTTGCCCTTGTTGGGGGGTGGGGATTTTGGGACCTCGTGACGTCAGCTGTGACGTCGCAATTGATATTCTAGCACAACTAGATACGACTCAGATTTGTAATGATCTTTCTTCAATGTTGTGTTGAAATTATATATATATATATATATATATATATATATATATATATATATATATATATATATATATATATATATATATATATATATATATATATATATTATTATATATATACATATATATTATATATATATATATATATATATATATATATATATATATATATATATATATATATTTTCTCTTTTTCTTTTTTGTGGGGGGGAATTTCTCTGGGATTAGAGGTTCCCAAGGATTTTATATTCACGTTCTTTTATATTCCCTTTCTACTCCTAAAATGACAATTTTTTTATTTTAATGAAAATTTTAATTTTTGCCTTCTCTGGGATTCATGATTCTTCACTATGATTTTATTTTCACGGTCTTGTATATTCCCTTTCTATTCTTTAAATATAAAGAATTTTTTTTATTATTACAATGAAAATTATATTTTTTGCTTCCTCTGTTATTCGTAAGTCTTCAGTGCGGTTTTATATTCACGTTCTTGGATTTTCCTTTTTTTTTTAACCTAGGGTTTAAAAGATTATACAGAAAGAACATTGAAAATTATCCCGGAATTCACGAATGTTTGCCTTTCAAATTCTTCAGTTTAATTTTGTGTACATGTTCTCTCCGTAGGGGGGTAGTGCCGCCAGTGCACCTTACGGGCTGTGCATTGTAGGCATTACTTACGGTTCTTCGGCCCCTAGCTGCAACCCCTTTCATCCGTTTACTCTACCTTCATTTATATTCTTTCTTTCATCTTACTTTACACCCTCTTCTAACAAGGTTTTCCTCCCGTTACACCTTTGTAATCTTTACTCTCAATTTTCCTTTCAGCGCTGAATGACCTCATAGGTCTCAGGGCTTGTCCTTAGGCCTAAATTTTATATTTTATTCTATTCTTGATTGTGTGCACATTCTTGTAATTTGATTTCTTACTCTGTAAATATATAAACGTAAGTTTTAAAATACTATACACAAAGAGAATTGAATAAAAACTTTTTTTTCTAATTCCAGAAATCCAAGAATTTAATTTCCTTCGTTTCTCTACTGATGCTCCTACTACACATCAAGATTCCTTTTCGTAGAGAGACATTTCTTTTGGTAAATACCAACTTTCTAGACGAATAGAGTTCATTTTTTAACCTCACTTAACTAGACGCCTTCTAGAATATAGATTATTAGGTAAAACGCCACAGTAATGCATAGGAGTTACTGCATTTATCAACTTCAGTTGGTTGAAGAGACTACCGTGCAAAGGGTCGAAAGCTCCATTTGTAACTATTTTTGTATTTTGGTAGGTACAGCCTTGCTCATTTACATTACTGTGGCTTTTTTCATATCATTTACGGTCAAAGCATAGTGATGCACCATTGATGTAAATTATTATTCATAATGCCTCGGAGATGGCATCAATTTAATATTACCTTTTCTGAGTGAAATATTTTTATTCAGTAACCAAATTCATGAAAGGGCATACTGGCATACGGTTAAGTACAGTATGCCAGGAGAAACTTGTACCCAGATAACGTGATCATTTCTTCACATCTTGACACCACCATGTTTCCACGTTTTGGGTTAGTGCCGTCACTGTGCCTTACATGGTGCACTGTAGACATTTCTAAAGGGTGTTCGCAGCATCCCCTCGACCCTTAGTTGCACCCACATTTTAGCCTTTTACATGACCTCCATCTCGATTCCTTTCCTGAATTTTGCTGTACAACCTCTCTAACTATTACGTCTCACAACCTTAAGTCCTTGTCCTTCATTTCCTTTATCTTATAACAGCCTGCCAGAGGATGTCGTGCAATTGGAGCTTCAGATGTTCAGGCGAAGATGCAATGTATTACTACCCTAATGTAATTCTCCTTGTACTGTAATAATTTACTCACATTTTTCTCTTTATTTATTAATTTGCCAATTATTTTTTATTTTTTGGTAAGTGATTTCTTTCTGTATTTCCCATTACCTTCTGTTACTTCTTTCTAATGAGCACTATAATTGCAGATGGAAGCTTGATTTGTCCGCCCTTATGGTGGGCTTGTTCCATATGAATAATATGGTCCATCTTCTGAATAATAATAATAATAATATAATAATAATAATAATAATAACACACATTCTCTTTATCTTGCTGCCCAGCAATTTTATAAATCAATCAATCAGTCACTTTGTCCACCCTATCCTTCTGATCCAAGTCCTAACCTTTGTCCATACCAATCAATCATTTAATTTTCTATGTCCCTGACCAGATCAGGCCACTGGGTAGCTTGTTTCATTGACCATTGACTGGACCAAAAAAAAATGGCGAAATCATGACTTTCGGACTAGAGAAACACCCTTGAAGGTGAGTTTATGCGGTGAGTCTATTAAAATAGAATTTTGGGTAACGAATCGTAATTATGTGTTTGAATTTATGACGTAGGTTCAAATCTTGGCTAAAAATCGTAATAATGTGCTTGAATTTATGACGTACAGTAGGTTCAAATCATGGTTAAAAATCGGCCACGTGCTTGAAATTATGACGTAGGTTCAAATCATGGCTAAAAATCGTAATAATGTGCTTGAATTTATAGCGTAGGTTCAAATCATGGCTAAAAATCGTAATAATGTGCTTGAATTTATGACGTAGGTTCAAATCATGGTTCAATATCGTAAAAATGTGCTTGAGTTTATTGCACAAGTTCAAATGACGGCTAAAGCTTGGTGATTTTTAAAAAGGCCATAACATTTCGGGCCCAGAGACTGAAAAATTAATTGGAATGGCGGAACGAACCTGCATATGATTCTGGTTGACGAAAGCTTCGCTTTTTGGGGGGGAATAAATACTGAATAACCTTCGGTACCAGAGAAACTGGTCGACGCCAGATGTGCTTCTAAAAGTGGCCGACTTTTAGCAGGACCAAAAAACACAGACACACACACACACAAAAGTGGCATTAAGAGAACTCTGAAATGTCATGAATCAAAAATGCAAGAGGCCAAGCAAACTCACCCAGACACACCCCACTCACAGACTCTGGGGCTCGATGCAAGCCATGTCTAAGAGCGTCCCGCTGAGTTTTCTCTCTCTCTCTCCTCTCTCTCTCTATCTCTTTTATCCCCCTACATTATCTCTTTTATCTCTCTCTCTCTCTCTCTCTTTTTTCCCAGTGAAATACTGCATTAAGCTGGTCTCATTAGAAAACATTTATTCTGTTTCAAAAAGGTCCATCTTCTCTCTCTCTCTCTCTCTCTCTCTCTCTCTCTCTCTCTCAGAAAGTACTGCATTCAGCTTTCTCTCATTAGAAGACATTTGTACTGTTTTAAAAAAGGCTCTCTCTCTCTCTCTCTATATATATATATATATATATATATATATATATATATATATATATATATATATATATATATACATATATATATAAATTTTTCTCTGTCTCTGTCTCTCCTAGGAAATACTTATTGCACTCAGCTTTCTCTCATTAGAAGACGCATACGTTTTGCGTCCTTTTTAAAGAAGGGGCAGCAGTTGTAACTTAACTCCCTGAACCTTTGAAAAGGTTTTTCTGGTTATTGACTCAATTTTACGTTCGTACATTAATGTGTAACGTGAGATGGGGAGGGATTAAAAATGAAATTTGGAAAAAAAGTTTTTTCCTTTTTTGTTTTTTCTTACCGTCGGGTGGTGGATGAGTTGACGAGTCCGTATGTGGATGAAACAAGCCACTGATTTTTTTCCTTGAGATTTTGAAAAGGCTAAATAGTATAAAAAATTTTATTAAGGAGCGAGACGCCTTGCCATAACGCTATTACATTCTGTAAATCAAATACGCAATGCCATTTTTTTTATAGAATGTTTGTATCAACTAAAGTCATACGCTATTGAGCTCTCATGCACACACACATACTTATTTATATATATATATATATATATATATATATATATATATATATATATATATATATATATATATATATATATATATTTATAAAGATTTCTATTAATGTTATTCCTAAGTCTCGATGTCAAATCCTCTTATCTTCTTGTAGCTTATGATTAGTCAGTCACACGAAACTAATTTTGATTTATGCCTTATAATGGAACTCTAGTAAAGAACACAAAATTCAGAAACAACACTCGCGAGATTTTGAGTTCCCTAACTCAAATGTCAGTAATTTTGTGTACCTGCATTTCTGTATTTCCCATTACTTTCTGTTACTTCTTTCAAATGAACACCATCATATTCTTTGGAATCTTGAATTTCAAGTCAGTGGCCCCTTTGGTGGGATTGTTCCATGTGAATAGGGCTCATCTTATGAATAATAATAATAATAATAATAATAATAATAATAATAATAATAATAATAATAATGCCCGGTCCTCACATACAGTCGAAGTCGTCGCCGACAACTTCCGGCCAGGATGCATATTATTATTATTATTATTATTATTATTATTATTATTATTATTATTATTATTATTATTATTATTATTATTCAAAAGATAAACCCCCTGTTCATATGGAGCAAGCCCACAGGGGTCACTAACTTGAAATTCAAGCTTCCAAAGAATATTATGGTGTTCATTTGAAGGAAGTCACAGAAGATGATAGGAAACACAGAAAGAAAAGATCAGATATTAGAAAAGAAAAGAAGACGAAATAATAGATTAATGAATAAATAGATAAAAATATGAATAAATTAGTAAAGTGCGAGGTAGGGTGATAGTGTATTGCATCTTCTCTTGAACTTTTGAGTTTCTAATCGCCAGCATTTTGAAGCCGGATTTGTCACGTAAGTTTGCAGCGTGAATAAGAATATTGTAATTGAGAGAGGCGCCGACTGCATGTTGCTGAACGCCGTGCTAAAACTAACGTTGAATTGAAATACATATTTAGCTTGTTGTTTACTAAATGACAAACGAAAATGTACTTCTTGCTTGTAACGAGATTTTGCAAGTAGTTTATATATATATATATATATATATATATATATATATATATATATATATATATATATATATATATATATATGTATATATAGTATATATTTATATATATGTATATATGTGTGTATATATACAAATATATGTATATGTGTGTATATATATATATATATGTATTGTTCTCATGTTTGGGACATGATCACGTATACGGCATAAAAACAACGTGTTGAAATAAGTCTATAGGAAGAAGAAGGAGAAAGACAAGGAGAAGGAGAAGGAGAAGAAGCAGGAGAAGGCGAGGAAGAGAGGAAAAAAGAAGTGGAATTAGGTCATACCTTTTTACCAGATGATATTATTCTTTCCTTGAGAAGCAGAGCTGATTAACGATCAAGATGAATATGTCAATTTCAACTCCAGAATGCATTGGGAAGCCACAGTTGAGCGCGTAAGGAGTGGAAATTGAAAGAAGGTTGAAGAATCAGGAAGGGGGATAGAAGGTGGTGGCATTGATTGATTGATTAGATGGGTAAATGATCTTGGGAGGGCGCTACAGATGTTTAGACAAAGCACTATACGAGAGCAACTCCGCAGGGGGGTGGTGTCGTCATGCGGTGCACTGCAGGCATACCTAAAGTTCTCTGCAGCCCCCCTGCGGCCCCTAGCTGCAACCCCTTTCATTCCTTTAACAGTACCTTCGTTCATATTCTCTTTTTTCCATGTTACTTTCCTCCACCCTCTCCTAACAGTTGCAACCGCGAGGTTTTCCTCCTGTTACACCTTTCAAACCTTTTGATTATCAGTTTCCGTTTCGTCGCTGAATGACCTCAGAGGTCCCAGCTCTTGGCTTTTGGCCTAAATTCTATATTCTTTCTGTACGAGAGCAAGAGTCACATTCTTGTATATTGTGAAATGGTATTTGATAATTCACCCCTTTTACTCAGAAAGCATTAGATATCCGCTACTTTCAAAATGAATGATATTTACTTACGAAACTGAAGGAGCATGCACCTACAAATAGCGTTGTTTAAACTACACTTATTTAAGGGTATATCAAAACGGTCTGATTCCATATTCCGAAGCAGTATGCTGACTTTAGCAATGAGATATTGTACAGTCCCTACTTTCACTTCTAAACAGGTATGAGAATAAGCCACCCCCATAGCATTTTGACCTTTGCATCTGTTCATGCCCGGCATTCATTGCCGAAAAGGATGCTAGAACTCACTAGCAAAGGATTCTTTTCAGTGAGATACGAGTAAGGCGCTATCCCTCTTTCGAGGAAAATTTTGTTGAAATTTTCACTAATTTTGTTTCACGAACTTTTTCTACTTGCCATGTGTTATTCCCTAAAATTTTTTTATAGATTATATTGAAATTTCCACTAATTTTGTTTCATGAAAATTTCCTACTAACCATCTGTGTTATTCCCTTAAATTTTTTTTTTAAGCATTTAATTTTGCGGTAAGGTGTTTAACATATTTTATATTCCGAATCTATATGTTCGTTTGTTTTTTGTTTACTTAGTCTGTTTGCAAGATCGAAAAGTTGTTGATTTGAATGAAGTTGTTATGGGGTTAAGGGTGACATTTAGGCTGAGAGGGTACACTAGATTTTGAGCTGATGTTGATGTGGATATAAGATGTTTATCTAATCGTTTTTGGGGGTGAGGGGAAAGGGGGTTCTTGCGATGGGTTTTTCGGTGGGGAGAGGAGAATGGGGTCGTGACTGAGATATGCACACTCTGAGGCCTGAGTGCTTCCAGTCACTTTTTCCCAGGAGAGTACTTATTCGACAATGCAGCAGAATCGATTCTACACAGCTGCCGTTAGTTCTAAACACCTGGAGTTAGTTCTACACAGTTTAGAGTTATTCCTCGTGAATTTAATACACTCTAAGAGGCTGGGTTGTTTTCTGCACACCTGTAGCTATTCCTATAGAGCGTGATTGATTACCAAACAGCTGGAAATCGTTGTACACATTTCGAACTTTTCCCAACAGATGGCGTTACCTGTACAATATGTTCCAATGTTAAACAGTTAGGGTCATTCTCATACAACTGTAGTTAGTTGTATACAGCTTTGTATTTACAGAGGTGGAGTTTTTTTTAGGAGTTGGAGTTTTACAATACTGAGTGACATTGCAGTCCTATACAAGTGGAGTTAGTTCTCAAAAGTCTTGTTTTGTAGTAAAACAAGTCACTAGAGTTGGAGATAATTTTGATAAATCTCGCGTTATTTCTGCAGATTTTAAACATTTCTACACCATTAGAGAAAATCTAAGTAGATTGGGTACATCTACAGTAAAGGAGTTACTTCTGCACTGATGAATCTAGTTCTGTACATTTGGAGACATTTCTCAAGTTGGCGTTATTTCCTGAACGGTTAGTTATTTTCCAATAGAGGACTATCTTCAACACTTGGGAACTCCTTCCTCTTAAATGAAATCATTTCTACGCAATTTCTACGTTAATGAAACCGTTCTACACAGGCAGTGTCCCCATGGATGGGTAGTGCCGTCAGTGCACCTAATGCGGTGCACTGTAGGCATTGCTAAAAGATCTTTTTAACGTCCCTTCGGCCTCAAGCTGCAGCCCCTTTCATTCCTTATATTGTACCTCCGTTCGTATTCTCTTTCTTCCATCTGACTTTCCTCAACCCTCTCCTAACAATTGTTTCACAGTGCAACTGCGAGGTTTTCCTTCTGTTATACCTTTAAAACCTTACTACTCTCAATTTCCCTTTCAGCTGTGAATGATCTTAAAAGTCCCAGCGCTTGGCCTTCGGCCTAAATTGCATATTCTATTCCATTCTGCACAGCTGATGTCTTGTCAAACGCTGGCAGGACAAATTTGAAGGATAACAATCAACAAGCGTAGGATGAGCGACTTTAGAAGAGTGAGTCTTTCTTAAATCCTTCTAGTTGAAGCTGAGCATTTGCTTTAAACTTCTCGCTTTTTAAACTAATAATCGTTCGCAACTTCGTGTTCCCTTGGTCATGCTCGGTAGAAAACCTGCTCTAAGGCTCTCTTTAGGAAGAGGAACAAGAAACTCATCGGGGGACAAAGGAAGGATGAATAGGGAAGATAAGCTTTGGAAGATAAATCAGTAGGGATGGTAAGTTACTACTAAAGACCAGAAGCTAGGCCTAGCTAAGCCTAGACCTAGGGTAACGAGCGATTGGCAGATGGGGTAAAAACCAGTGAGACACAGACAAAAAGAACCAAGACGAGGGAGAGGTAAATTAATAGAAGGAGGAGGAGGAGGAGGAGAAGTAAGAAGAGGACAAGATAGGAACAGGTAGGTAGGTAAGGTAGGAGGTGGCTCAATCTCTCTGTCTCTCTCTCTGTGCTCTTGTGAGTCACCTGCCCGACCTCCTTCTTTGGTCGAAGGCGTAGGTGGGGCTTCCACTGACTTCTTCTTCTTCTTCTTCTTCTTTCTCTTCTTCTTCTTCTTCTTCTTCTAACGTTTATCACAGCCGCAATCGCCCCTGCCAACTGGTGTAGCGACCAACAAACCCTTTGGCAGTCGACGACGATGACCTATTCTCTGGCAAAGAAGTTCAAGAAGAAGAAGAAGCAGAAGAATAAGAATGTTTTGAGTTCCAAACAGTTACGTGGTCAGTTTTCGCTGACGATTTATCCAGCTGATGACGAAATGAATATCCTGCGTCAGCCAGTAGCTGACGTTAAAAGGATCCTTGTTAAACCCTGAAGAAACCTAGAAGTTTTGTCACAAAAAGAAGACATCTTGATAAAAACAAATGCGGTTTTCGCGTGGGTTGCAGTAGTGTCCCTGTTTATAAGATTTTTTGGTTCGGTTAAATAAACAGTTAGGTTAGCTGGTTACTTTTGGTATATGTTTCTGGAAGGCAGATTTGAATCTGGGTCTTAGAAATTTGGTCAACACATTGTGCTGATAGCAATTAGACCCTAAAGTTACACATTGTGGATAAATAAACTTTTAACCTGTTGCTCAACAAACAAGAGTCGAAATTCTCCTTTCATATTTCCAAATAGGATTCGTTGTATAAATTCTTTTTATTTTTTATTTCCTTAAGTTTTTAATAACGGAAAGCAGCTAGGTTATAAATCTACAACTGGGAACAACAAAAAAGAATTTTTTGTTTACAAGTCTTGGGAGAAAGCATATTTACAAAATTGTATTTGTGTAAATATTTCTATATATACTGGACTACGTACGCTTGGATACATTTTTTTTCTGAAGCCCTCTACCAAATTCTGCAACAGTAAAGATTTAATACGATTCATATTTTAGGAGGCAAATCTGTCACCATGTTGTGGTGCTAATCCATTTGTTCCAGGGCCATCTTGTGGTGCAGAGAACAGATGATGAATCTTTTAAACATTTTTTCCTTGTGAGATCAAAGCCTACTTGAGCTTTCCAGGTGTAAAGTGCAATACTTACTTAACTTGCAGGGAACGTATTTTCTGGAAGTTTCTTTTTTACGTGCGTAGTTTTAATGAAACTTTAATAAAGGATGGTGTTTATAACTTATCTGTTTAGAGTGTTGTCTGTTTCTGTAGCTTGGCGACTAAAACAAAAAAATGCCACTTTAACAGAATATGAGGATAGATTATTCTTTATGCATATATATTACATATATGGATATATATATATATATATATATATATATATATATATATATATATATACATATATATATATATATATATACATATATATATGTATATATCATACTTACATATAAATATCCAAAATATTTCCAAAGATGTTATAAACATCAGCAGACGATACTAAGAACTGAAAAAAAAAGAGAAGACCGATTGATTTTTCTGTCTCTGTATTATGGCGTTGCAAAGACTCTAGTTATGAGCACTGGAACTATATTTCTGAGGATTTTTCAAGGAACATTCATTCAATGCACCCATATGGTTTTATAAACCAAACGTCCCCAGCTAACCTAAGAATGTCACTTTCTTCCTCACAGTATCCTCTCTTGAGAATCCTGTAAAGAGGGTAGTTACCCTACTCATCCCAGTTTTCGAAGAGACACTGGTTTAGCAAGTGCCTTGTAGTTAAGGACTCAGTTTGTCATCTAGAATGTTTTGGGTTGGTTAGGCATTACATTATTGAAAGAGGAGTCCCTAACTCTCAGAGAACAGAGGGTAGTTTCTAAGCCTCCTTAATTTTATTGGGTATCCTATAATGGTCAAAAGGAATCCTCCTTAATTTTATTGGGTATCCTATAATGGTTAAAAGGAATCCTCCTTAATTTTATTGGGTATCCTATGAAGGTCAGTGGGAATCCTCCTTAATTTTATTGGGTATCCTAGAATGGTCAATAGGAATCCTCCTTAATTTTACTGGGTATCCTATAATAGTCAATAGGAATCCTCCTCAACATACTGATTTTTGTTAAGCTGTCTACGCTTTCATAGGGGACAAATCAGGAATCTATTGACGTTTCATGATTTCATCAACTGTCGCATTAAATAACAAGGTTGTCATAGTTGTCTACGCATCACCTGGTTAAAAAAAAAAGATTAATGTTTGCACTCGGTGATCGAACAACATTCTAACATTCCTGCGTGTCAGCAAGAGCTAAGAGATAACATCAGCTATTATTTGAGACGCCTCTGCGTTCGACCAGACTTTTTCTGACGCCTTTGAAGAGGAGATAATCTATCTTCTTCCTACGTTCGTCGGAGAATGGCGTCAACTATCGCCTGCAGAAGGTGGATTAACTAATTATCGTGATCTTTAAGATTAGTGATTAACAAGTGCGTCGATTTATTAATCATTTCATTACAATCAGTATTAATCGTTTTCCTTTGTCCAGCATCCTTAAGCGAAATGTTTCAATTGCTTGCATTTTCAAAATCTCGAAAAATGTATCACATAACTTTTGATAATTAACAGGGAATAATCGGCAGCTGACAGCGACAATAAACTATTTATTGTTTTTTATTAGGACCCAATGATTAAAACTTATCCCTTCATACTGGTTTTTAGGAAATGTGGTTATGAAAATAAACTGCTTTTAGGAAATGATAATTTCCTCATCCATCATTGTGGGAAAAAAATTTGTAAACTACTTTTTGCAAAACATAATTCCTAGGTATTTAATGGAATAACTTGAATGAAGTAAGTAGAATAATCTGTAATCAATCAATAATAATTATTTTTATTGAAAATAGCATCAATTATCACCTGTAATATGAAAATTCTAGCAGGTAAAAGAATATTGTTAATAACAATGCTTAGAGTGTAATATAAGGTAACCTGACACCCTAATAAAAAAAGATGGTAACTAACCAATGAAGACTAACTTAACAATTTGAAATAAACGTATTGCTTTTATCGTATAATTAATTTTTTCTTACGCTTTTGCGTGCTCGTCTATAAAGTAGAAATTTAATTATTGCGTAAATTTAATCCTAGCACCTGACTCATAACGTTCGTTGTAACGGGATGGAAAATTACTCATCGAATATTCATCTCCTCACCTTCCTGTATGTATACGAGAGAGAGAGAGAGAGAGAGAGAGAGAGAGAGAGAGAGAGAGAGAGAGAAAGTCATGCAAAATTAAATGCCAACGCACACCCATATTCTCTCTCTCTCTCTCTCTCTCTCTCTCTCTCTCTCTCTCTCTCTCTCTTCTCTATATATATATATATATATATATATATATATATATATATATATATATATATATATATATATATGCATTTATCTTGATTGTTTCTCAAATATTTTCATTTATACATTCGCTAAGTAAAATTGTCACTGTGATCATTTCATTTGATCATTAGAGCATCAGATAAATTCACATGCGCAATTCTCTCTCTCTCTCTCTCTCTCTCTCTCTCTCTCTCTCTCTCTCTCTCTCTCTCTCTCTCTCTCATTTTGTTAGTGAGTGATAAATGTCCATAAAACATAAAACATTTCTGGTTTAAAAAAGAAAAAACTCAAAGAATTAGCAATAAGTTAAAGTATGAGATTTGTGTGTACATGTTTATATGTTTGTGCGTGTGGGTATATGTATGTGTGCAGATGTGTGTGTGTGTGTGTGTGCGTGTCTGTGTGTGTGCAGTTCTGTCAGTTGTTATTATGTGGAAATACTTTTGTGTAACAAAACTTTTTACTTTATAAACTTTACCTATTTGTCCCTTAAGATTTCATTTGTTTTAGGTTTTTTCCTGCCGAGAACAACCAGATTAGCTAAACAGCAGCACCAACATGCAGTAAATGTGCCTCGCTGTCGAACTTCTCGGTTCCAGAGGTCCTTTATTCCTCACACTGTTGGACTGTGGAACAGCCTACCTGAGGATGTCGTTTAACTGGAACTTCAAAAGTTCAAGCTAAGATGCAATACATTACTACGCTAAAGCAATCCCCCTCGTGTTATAATAACAGTTTTTCTATTTATTCATTTAATTTATTTATTTTATTCCATTTTGATTAGTGATCTCTTCTTTCTGTATTTCCCATGACCTTCTGTTAAACACTATATTCTTGGAAGCTTGAATGTCAAGTCAGTGGCCCCTGTAGTGGACTTGTTCCAATTGGACAGGGTTCATCTTCTGAATAATAATAATACTTTTGATTATGCCTTCAGTATTTCCCATTGAGTCATGTCGACTGAGATATTCTCAATTCCAACTTCAAACTGAACAACAAATCACCAGTGATTCCTTCATCACTTTTCCTATTCTCTATTCCCATTTCAAACTGAACAACAAATCACCAGTGATTCTTCATCACTTCTCCTATTCTCTTCCCATTTCAAACTGAACAACAAATCACCAGTGATTCTTCATCACGTTTCCTTTTCCTGACTCGAGATTCTTCTCTCACCTTAAGATTAGAAACACCAATGATTTTTCATCACGTTTCCGTTCTCCTGACTCGATTCTTCTCTAACCGCAAGGTTACAGAATCACTGGGACGTAATCAGTACCATTTTCTGACAGGAGCGACGCAGACGTAATGTCTTTTTCTATAATGACAATGACACGGCTCTGACGGCGTGATTGCGTCATTGCCCCTTTGTGGTGTGACTTTTTCCCGAGAGAGAGAGAGAGAGAGAGAGAGACTTTTACTCGTTTGTCACCATCGCCTACGATCGCTAAGCCGCTTTGAACTTGCGTCACTTTACAATGAACAGAGCTTTTATCTACTTGTTGGTAGATGGTAGCCATTAGAACAGCCAGTAGAGCGTAGACCAATCCATACACACTAGGACAGCCCTTAGAGAGTAGATCATTCTGTAGACACTTGAGCAGCCCGTAGGCGTTAGACTAATCTGTAAACAATAGATCAGTCCATGCACATTAGACCAATCCGTAGACGTTAGAACTGACCTTAGAAAGTAAACCATTTTGTAGACATTAGAACAGTCTTCAGAGAGTAGACAGTTCTATAGACACGGAAGCAATGAAGCAGCCCATGGACAATAGACCATTCTGCAGACACTAGAACAGTCCTTAGACACTAGACCATTCTATAAACTATAGAATAGCCCATGCACCTCAGGCCAATCCTCAAACATTACTGTAGACAGCAGAGCTTCGTCTCATACTGTTGACTGGTTCTGCCATCAAACTACGGTTCCTCTTAATAACTTGCCAATTATAGTTATAATCTAATTAAATCATTATTAAGCCGAATAACATCATAATATCTTATTCATGATATGCGTAATGAGTTGACAGTTTCCAAATTTTGTTGTAATTCGTTATTGACTTGTTTTTTATATATATATATATATATATATATATATATATATATATATATACATATATATTGTATATACATATTTACATATGTATATATACTGTATATATGTGTATATATATACATATATATTCATATGTTTCTAGTCTTTCATATAATTTATATCTTTCATACAATTTCATATCTCCCTAAATTCAATAAGATTCTTAACCTATCTTCATATATATATATATATATATATATATATATATATATATATATATATATATATATATATAAAAATATATATGTATATATATGTAATGTATATTTTGGCAAAATAAAAACTGACTCCGACATTTTTATGCTATTCTATTTGTTTTTTTTTTTTTATAGATGTGAATTCTCTGTGAATCTGAATAATAAAGATAATCGTAATACTATCCCAGACTGTAATCAATTTACCTCAGTTTCTTTAAACTATCAATACTAATAATAATGCTATGATTCTAACCCAAATTATTTACGATACTAACACAAACACTAAAACAATATCAAATTATTTTTAGATTATTTAAATACTCTTTAAAAGAATTAAAAAATCTCTAAATAATATGTCAAACTGCTATTAATTTATTTAAATTCTCCTTAAGAAAATAGAAGTAATTGTCTATAGGTGTTTAAGTGATTTAATAATTAAATTAAAATCTTAGGTACCCAACACCTTTGCCTACACACAAAATACACTGAAGGACAAATTTCAACTTGTTATGAAACTCAGCCCAGCCTGAGTCATCCTGTGACTCATCTCAGGATGAGCAAAAGTGAAGTGAGTCTTTCCCTCATTTCCCAAACTCAGAATGAGTCATGAGTCAGACTTGTGGGAGAAGTGGGTGATAAGGAAATCTCGGTGTTTGTAAAAAGTAGTCATTTGTGGGTTCAAGAGATTGTATTTTAAATGGTAACCTCAGCTTTTTCTCTTTCCATATGTGGGCGCTCTGTTCTGTGCAATATTGCTCTGCAAGTTAATGCTAATTTATGCTAATTTCGAATAATAATAATAATAATAATAATAATAATAATAATAATAATAATAATAATAATAATAATAATAATATTGGCTATTTCTACGGCATTCAATTTATGTAGAATCTTCTCTATTCTTCTTACAATCTTCTTGTCATCAGCTACACAATATTTCAGTGCTACTGCACTCAGAATAGATCTCCTCCCCAATAATGATGAGGCTATGCTACAGCGAACATGGCAAGAAATCCAATGCCGTCTTGATGCGCTGCGTGCAACTAATGGTGCCCATATAAAGGTGTATTAAACGAGGCAAAAAAAACTTCAGTATCTACTCCTCATTTTGTAATAATTTTCACATATTTGTTCATTTTCTTTTGTGATATATTTTTTGAATTGTAGAGATTTTATGGACACCCTGTGTGTGTATATATGTACATATACAAATACATACACATACACACACATACATACAAAAACCGCATCTGCTTCAAAGGACACTTACAGTTAGGACGCCGCCCTTCTCGAAGGTTGGGCCACGCCTTGTCTATCACATCTTGTCTGCTGGGTATGCGTTGGGGAGTACCCAGGGGTATCGAAGGTGGGATTCCGTGTTTTCCTTCAGGAAAAGGATTCTGTGTATCCCTTTAAAGGATTCCGTGTTTTCCTTTCGGAAAAGGATTCCGTGTTTCTCTTTAGGAAAACGATTCCGTGATTTCCTTTAAGAAAGGGATTCCGTGTTTCCCTTTAGGAGAAGGATTCCGTGTTTCCCCTTTGGGAAAAGGATTCCGTGTTTCCCTTTAGGAAAAGGATTTCGTGTTTTCCTTTGGGAAAAGGATTCCGTGTTTCCCTTTAGGAAAAGGATCCCGTGTTTCCGTGTAGGAAAAAGATTCCTTGTTTCCCTCTGGGAAAAGGATTCCGTGTTTCCCTTTAGGGAAAGGATTCCGTGTGTCCCTATAGGAAAAAGATTCCGTGTTTCCCTCTGGGAAAAGGATTCCGTGTTTCCCTTTAGGGAAAGGATTCCGTGTGTCCCTATAGGAAAAGGATTCCGGGTTTCCTTTTAGGAAAAGGATTCCGTGTTTCCCTATAGGAAAAAGATTCCTTGTTTCCCTTTAGGAAAAGTATTCCGTGTTTCCCTTTAGGAAAAGGATTCCGTGTTTCCCTATAGGAAAAAGATTCCTTGTTTCCCTTTAGGAAAAGTATTCCGTGTTTCCCTTTAGGAAAAGGATTCCGTGTTTCCCTTTAGGAAAAGGATTCCGTGTTTCCTTTTAGGAAAAGGATTCCGTGTTTCCCTTTAGGAAAAGTATTCCGTGTTTGTCTCCCCTGTAGGAAAAGGATTCCGTGTTTCCCTCTGGGAAAAGGATTCCGTGTTTCCCTTTAGAAATGATTCCACGTTTCCCTTTGGGAAAATGATTATGTGTTTCCTTTTGGGAAAAGGATTCCGTGTTTCCCTTTAGGAAAAGGGTTCCGTGTTTCCCTTTAGAAAAAGGGTTCCGTGTTTCCCTTTAGGAAAAGGATTCCGTGTTTTCCTTCAGGAAAAGGGTTCCATGTTTCCCTTTAGGAAAAGGTTTCCGTGTTTCCCTTTAGGAAAACGATTCCGTGTTTTCCTTCAGGAAAAGGGTTCCATGTTTCCCTTTGGGAAAAGGGTTCCGTGTTTCCCTTTAGGAAAAGGATTCCGTGTTTCCCTTTAGAAAAAGGGTTCCGTGTTTCCCTTTAGGAAAAGGATTCCGTGTTTTCCTTCAGGAAAAGGGTTCCATGTTTCCCTTTAGGAAAAGGGTTCCGTGTTTCCCTTTAGGAAAAGGATTCCGTGTTTCCCTTTAGGAAAAGGATTCCGTGTTTCCCTTTAGGAAAAGGATTCCGTGTTTCCCTTTAGGAAAAAGGATTCCGTGTTTCCCTTCAGGAAAATGATGGCCGTTAAATTCTTGTTGATTTTAGTTCATTCACGCGTACGTCCGTATACAGACACACGCAAAATATCACAGATAGATTGATATAATAGATAGATAGATAGATAGTTAGACTGTTGAATGGATAGATAGATATATATTCGTATTAGTATTGTAGTGTTTTTTCCGTATCAGTAATACATAATATTACAAGGAAAAATAGAAACACAAATTCTTCATTGTGAATTAAAGTATAACAGTGCAAACCCAAAGATATAATTATTGTCTATGCTCCTATTGTTATTATTATTCAGAAGGTGAACCCTTTTCATATGGCACAAGACCACCACAGGGGCCATTGACTTGAAGTTCAAGCTTCCAAAGAATATGTTGTTCATTTGAAAGAAGTAACAGGAGGTAGAGGGAAATACTGAAAAAAGAGAACAGTTATTAAAAAAAGGAAAAAATAAATTAACAAATTATTAAAATGATAGATGAAACTGTAAGTAGATTATTAAAATGCAAGGAAGATTGTATTGGGGTGGTAATGCATTGCATTTTCTCTGGAACTTCTGAAGTTCCTATTGCATAACTTCCTCAGGGAGACAGTTCCACAGTCCAACGGTGTGAGGAGTAAAGGACCTCTGGAACTGAGAAGTTCGGCAGCGAGGCACATTTGTTGTATGTTGGTGCTGCTGTTCGGCGAATCTGGTTGTTCTCGGCGTATGTAATTCTCTTAAATGCATATTTGATATTTATGAAAATGGAGTGAAAAAAATCTTTCCAAGGACTCACGTAGATCTTGTGTGTAGATAATTGTCAAATAATGAACTCTTTTCATTTTCTAGCATAAGGGTTAGGGTAATTCCGTTCGAGCGCAATGTATTAGAATTAGGAATTGCATTTCCACTTGTTCTGTAAAGTACGTTGAGAAAGGTTGATGTATGTCTATGTTGTGCGATTAGAACCTTAAAAGTTCAAGCGAAGATGCAATGCATTACTACCCTAAAGCAATTCACCTTGTGTTTTACTAATATATTTATATTCTTATCTGTTTATTTCTTAATTTATCCTTTTTCTTTTCTAATAACTGATCTCTTCTTTCTGTATTTCCTACCATCTTCTGTAACTTCTTTCAAATGAACACCATGTTCTTTGGAAGCTTGAATTTCAAGTCAGTGGCCAATGAGATATGATCTTAGTATATTTAATAAAGATTTTAGTCATTTGTTTTATATACTAAGTATATATTTTAGATATAAAAGTTTAATATATACTTATTTTTTGTTGTTTCATGTAATATCATTCTTCATTTTTACGTTCATATATTAACACTGAATTTTACTAGTATGGCATCATTCACCTATTCATTATCAATCATATCATTAATTTATTTATTTCACCTTCATTACAGCGCTGAATAATCCTGATGGGTTCCGGGGCTTGGTCTTCAAGACCTAATTTTCATAATCAATCAATCATTCATGTGAATAGGGTTCATCTTCTGAATAATAATAATAATAATAATAATAATAATAGTAATAAAAATAATAAGAGAGAAAGAGAGAGAACAGATAAACATTCTCTAAGAGAGAGAGAGAGAGAGAGAGAGAGAGAGAGACAGACAGACAGACAGACAGACAGACAGACAGACAGACAGAGAAGATTAACGTTCTCCTAATATATATATATATATATATATATATATATATATATATATATATATATAGAGAGAGAGAGAGAGAGAGAGAGAGAGAGAGAGAGAGAGAGAGAGGTTACCGTCCTGGAACAAAGAGAGAGAGTGAGAGAGAATGAACGTCCTCCAACAGTTATACTCCTTGGCGTATCCCATGGCCGGAGAAGAAAGGTCAATGACCTCATCTCTCAAACGGGCTGTGCTCTCTCAGGGACCTTGATTTCAGCGGTTGCAGACTTTGGCCCCGCCCTCCAAATTGCCCTTTAAATTTTTTTGTCTCCCTCGTTATCATCATTCCTCCTTCTTTCTTACCATTGCTTTTCGTTTCTTTTTATTGTTAGCATTTTATTTTACATCTTTCGTAAACAGAATTTTTGAGCCAAGGTGAAAGCGGTATTATTATTATTATTATTATTATTATAGTAGTAGTAGTAGTAGTAGTAGTAGTAGTAGTAGTAGTACTATAATAATAATAATAATAATAGTAATAATAATAATAATAATATATATTATATATTATTATTATTATTTGTTATTGTTATTATTATTATTATTATTATTATTATTATTATTATTATTATTATTATTATTATTATTAAGCATTGCGTATATACGCATCCATACCACATAAAACATCCATCCATAATTACATAAGCACGCATGTAGGTAGAGCAGGTGAAATAAAGATCTACCGCTCTGAGTGAGAAGGAAGTAAAAATCCTTCACTTGTTGGCATGACAGTTTATATCAGAATGTCAACACTGCGTGGGTTCAGGGTCCTGGAAAATTCACAGGTGGAGAAAAATTTCTGAAGTCATCGAATTGAGAGGGGGAAAGAGAGAGAGGGGGAATGAGAGATGGAGAGAGGGAGATAACAAAGGGGGAAAATGAGAAAGAGAAGTAAAAGAGGAGAGAGAGAGAGAGAGAGATAACAAAGGGGAGAATGAGAAAGAGAAGTAAAAAGGAGACAGAGAGAGACAGAAAATAACAAAGCGAAGAGTGAGATAGAGAAATAAAATGGGGGGAGAGAGAGAGAGAGAGAGAGAGAGAGAGAGAGAGTCAAAGTCAAAATACTTTATTCTATTAAAAATTTTTACATAATTGATACATAAATGTTCGTCCTAGGGTAATAAGAGAGAGAGAGAGAGAGAGAGAGAGAGAGAGAGAGAGAGAGAGAGAGAGAGAGATAATCTCCTGTGGGAAGAGGGGTAATCCTTTTGCCCTTAGCGTACCCTCTTAAACCTATCGGGGAAATATGAGATTTCGTGGAACTGACGGGTGAGGGCGGTTAAAAGTGTTAAGGGATCGTTTAACACTTTTATCATTGTTAACATTTAACATTTAGGTGGGGCCCATATATTATCTCTTCAGATGACTTCAGAAATTTTTCTCCACATGTGAATTTTCCAGGACCCCCGAACCCACGCAGTGTTGACATTCTGATATAAACTGTCATGCCAACAAGTGAAGGATTTTTATTTCCTTCTCTACGTAACTAGAGGCGTTACGTACCGTTCTGTTGCTCCGTCTAATGCACCTTCATTTTGCAGACTTATATAGAGTCCAGCATTAAGAAAGAATGGTCTCCTCCGATTGGACGACTGTACGTCTAAATCAAATGTAAACATGGCGATGAGTATCATTTTACCCATGGAAAATATAATCCAGGTTGAAAGGTTCAGGGATCACAGAGGAAGGAAAGGAATGCTTATTTTACATTGATTAGTGGTACTTGGTTAAGAATAACAGCCTTTTTTACAGGTGTTTATTTTGATCTTACTCTTTGGTGCCCAGTTACTTAGCTGTCTAACCTCTATAACTTCATAATATTCAATATTCAGTTTGTTTGATAATTAATGAGGATGTCATTCTGCTCTTTTTAAATATTTCTAATAGCAAATGTGATCAATTTCCTAGATTTTATCATCCAGAAATGTTTACGTATTTGGGAGATCGAAGAAATTTATCTCATACTCTTACGTATCCAAAGATTTATAAAGATTTTTAAAAACCTTTTGGGAAATTCGTGAATTTTTGGGAGGTATCGGGAAAATGACTCGGGATTTTGGGAACACTCTGTCGAGTAAACTTGCGAAATATTCTTCGAATATTTTCATGCGGACCCAAATTCAGAACCAAAAAATTATTTTCATTAATGTCGAATGGAAAATATGATTAGCTGTTTAATTTTATAACTTCTCTATGCTTGTCGGTAGTTTAAATGGCCAATCAATGTATTTTGGTAGATATGCTTTGGCTAATTCTGTACAGCAATCTTAAGAAGAAGAGGGGGAGAGAGAGAGAGAGAGAGAGAGAGAGAGAGAGAGAGAGAGAGAGAGTTATATAAAGACCATAGGAATTATGAAAACATTAAAGATTTTTTCTCCAACTATCGAGAGAGAGAGAGAGAGAGAGAGAGAGAGAGAGAGAGAGAGAGAGAGAGAAGAGAACAGAAAATATTCAGGCGCTTCTGTTATGCATCATTTGATGCCTTTTCATGTATTTACTTTTATTTCTTGACTTATTTCCACCCACTGGTTATATTTATGAATTGAACTGTAAGCTTTTTGGCTCCTTAATTGTTTTTGATAATAATATTTTAATCTCCGGAGGCTTACCTCATAAAAAAAGCCTTTTTGAATTACAGGACAGAAGAATGTCCTGTTTCACATTTGAATGAATATGAAACGGTGTAGGAGGCCTGTTGTGGACCTCGGGACTTTATCCAAGCAACAGAGATCATGAGATGTGTGAGTTTCGAATTGGTGTCCCCATCTTGTAAAATATTCATAGGACACAATGAGACTGAATGCCAATAGATTCACTCTATGCTTACTTGACCTAGCTGTTTTTTTTTTTATTTTATTTTCTGTTATTAGGTTTAATATTGGTGTCCCCATATTGCAAAATGTTCATGGGTCACAATGAGTCTGAATGCCAACAAATTCACTCTTTGTTTACCTGACCTAGCTATCTTTAATTTTCTATTATCAGGTTTAATGTTGGTGTCCCCACATTGCAAAATGTTCATGGGTCAAAAAGAGAGTGTTGCCAAAAGATTCACTCTTTGTTTACCTGACCTTGCTATTTTTAATGTTCTATTATCAGGTTTAATATTGGTGTTCTCACATTGCAAAATGCTCATGAGTCACAGTGAGACTGAATGCCAACAGATTCACTCTTTGTTTACGCGACCTAGCTTTTTTTTCTATTATCAGGTTTAATATAGGTGTCCCCACACTGCAAAATGCTCATGGGTCACTAGGAGACTGAATGCCAACATAGTCACTCTATGTTTACCTGACCTAGCTGGGTTTTTTTTTCTATTATCAGGTTTGATACTAAACAGTTTGGTGTGAGTTTTATCTTGGCCACAACTGAAATTTGGAATAATTTACCTAATGGAATCTTGGAGTCTTCTGATCTCCAAATATTTAAGCGAGGAGCAAATTCATTCCTACTGACGTTCGCTGAATTTCAAGTGTGTCAGTTTTATTGTCTATTCCCTCGTGTCTGTCTGTCTCTTTGGAGCCCTCTTGGGTTTATATGAGTCTGTCGACTCTGTCCATAAGGGTTTTAGGTGCATCTGTCTTTTTTCTGTTCCCTCATATTTTTTTATTTATCATTTTTTCTTGTAGTTTGTCCCTCTCTCTCTCTGCAGGCCGATTTCCCTTTGGAACCCTCTTGGCTTTATACAAGTCAGTTGACTCTATCCATAACAGGTTTCAGCTGGAGATTTAATGAAAGAAAAAAAGGGTAATTGAATGTTAAAAGCGTGATTTAAAACCTATACAATACTTGATGATCTTAAATAGAATCTTTTGATGTCGTGTTGCAGCCAAAATAATCTCACCTTTTTCAATCCAGTTCACAAATGACCTATAGCAAGCACGGATGACCTTTTTCTCTGGCAAATTGCTCTGAAAAATTTATTTCGACATAAATGTCATAAAATGGCTTCTTTCGCTCTCGCAAAGGGTGTAAGCTTCTGTGCTCGTCAGCTATGAAGCCCAAAATAGGATTTTTTTTTTTTTTTTTTTTTTATTTTGAAAGTTCAGAGGATTCCTGCGTCTTATGGTCTGGGCGTTATTTTTTTTTATTTTTTTTTTTCTTTTTTTCTTTTAAGAACTATTCTTCGTGCTTACAAGACGTATTTAAAACAGCTGTGACGTTTCCTGGTCTTCCTCAGTATTTTGTCCCCCAAACATTTTGCGTCGACAGCTCAAATGGTTTTGTAAAGTGACTTCACTTATTTGATAAAGTGAGGTCACTCATGTGATGAAGTGAAGTCACTTATTTGATAAAGTGAAGTCACTTAATTGGTAAAGGGAAGTCACTTAATTGATAAAGGGAAGTCACTTACTTGGTAAAGTGAAGTTGCTTATATAATAAAATAAAGTCACTTATTTGGTAAAATGAAGTCAATTATTTGATAAAATGAAATCACTCTTGGATAAAGTGAAGTCACTTATTTAATAAAGTGAAGTCCCTTCTTTGATAAGGTGAAGTCATGAATTTGATCTAATGAAATCACTCTTGTATAAAGTGAAGTCTCTTATTTAATAAAGTGAAGTCCCTTCTTTGATAAAGGGAAGTCACGTATTTGGTAAAATGAAATCTAAAAATATTAAAAAAAATTGTCATACCTTAATATATTTTTCTACTCATCTTTATTTTATTGCTTACATTCTCTAAAAGGATATGAGTGCAGTGTTACTAAACTTTTTTCTTTAGTACTGATAAAATTTGTTAGAAGAGCTGCAGTGTCTTAGAAGGCTCATGGGTACTTTTGTTCATTCTGAGGCTGTGTCGTGGAAAGTGTTTAAGTTATTCGAGGTCCAGTAATTAATAATAATAATAATAATAATAATAATAATTATAATTGTATTATTATTATTATTATTATTATTATTATTATTATTATTATTATCGGCAGTGATAAAAATTATGCAGTATTTAATAATAATAATTAGTGCCTACATAGGAATGGTTAAAATGAAAATGGTAAAATATTTAATTCTAATATAGATATAAATAATAATAATAATAATAATAATAATAATAATTATCATTATTTTATGATGATGATGATGATGAAGATTATTATTATCATAATTGTCTATACTGCGAATAATAATAATAATGATAATAATAATATAATAATAATAATAATAATCAGAGGAAGGATTACCTACAAATGCAGACATTGGTAAGCCAAGCTTCAGTTGCTCTCTCTCTCTCTCTCTGAAGGGGAGAAACCATTTCAGACTTTTACGAAGTTAATAAGGCAGTTGGTGGTCCAGTGGATATTGAAGGACTCCGGTTATGATTATGTTTGCTCGGGAATCTGATTCGTTTTCCTGTCTCGTATCGACGTTTGCTTATTTGTGTTTGTGTTTGTGTATGATTCTCCACGGTTTGTGTGTGTGTGTTGATATGTGTTTTATTTGTCGGTTTTGAGTTTTTCCTGCTGCCTATTTTTTATTAACTTATATCAGACGACGTTTGTGTCTGTTTGTGTACTGTTTGTGCGTTCGCTAATAGGTGTTTTAATTGTTTATTGATGAATTTTGTCTTCCATCTGTATTTTTTATTTATCTGTCTCTGACGACGTTTGTTTGCGTTTGTGTATGTTTGTGTATGGTTTGTGTATGCGTTGGTTGGTGTTTTAAGTGTCTGTTGGTGAGTTTTGTCTTCTGCCTATTATTTATAATCTGAATCCGACCATGTTTGTTTGTGTTTGTGTATGTTTGTATGCGGTTTGTGTATGTGCTGGTTTGGGTTTTAATTGTCTGATGATGAATTTTGTCTTCGTGTATTTTTTTTAATCTGTCTCTGACGACGTTTAATTGTGTTTGTGTGTGTTTGTGTAAGGTTTGTGCGTTTGCTGGTTTGTGTTTTAATTGCCTGTTGATGAGTTTTTTCTTCTGTCTATTTTCTTTATCTATGGTGCGTTTCTGTTTAATATTAGAGGAAAATTAATATACTGTATATATTTTTTTTATTTCACAACAATATTGGTACATTACGAATAATATTGGTCATGTATAATAAAAATCGACAATTATGTAAATAAGTTGTATTATTTATGAAACTTATTTATATAATTGTCGATTTTCTTTCAATAAAAATCCACAGTTATATAAATAAGTTATATTATTTATATAATTGCGAATTTTTCCATTATACAACAGTTTTTTCACGACATTATGAATTTCACATAATATTGGTAATATTACTCCCATATTTTTGTTTCTTTTGAATAGATTAGATCTGTGTCCTGTGATTATCAGCATTCACATGGATAATTATTTCTTTAAATGAGGAAAGCTATTCGTTAATAATAATATTTCCGGAAATCTTTTGTTATTTTATACAGTTTATTAGAATGATGAGTTTTCTATTGAAAAATCCTATGACGTCCAGAGTAAAGCATATGTATGTATGTACGTGCGTGAATTATTATTATTATTATTATTATTATTATTATTATTATTATTATTATTATTATTATTATTATTATTCAGAAGATGGGCCCTATTCATATGAAACAAGAACAAACCCACAGGGGCAATTGACTTGAAATTCAACCTTCCAAAGAATATGGTGTTCGTTAGGAAGAAGCAAGAGGAGATCTGTATGTATGTATGTATGTATGTATGTATGTATACTTTGCTCACTTGTGCAGTCTTTTCTAAGCAATGTATACTAAAAGTAATGATTAACGAAATTACATAACAGTCTAGATAAAATTGTATACATTTTGTGATATGTATTAAAATCTATTATATTCCACGTTACGTTAACCCTCATTTAGGAATAAAGCACAAAGAAAGAAGCATTTATATATATATAAAAGATAAACATGTTTTTATGCTATGGGAATCCATAATAAAGACAAAAAATAGTATTGTTTAAATCAATATTTTGTGGAGAAACATTGATGTTATGGAGTGCTAGTTGACATTAAGATATATATATGTATTCATGAAGCTACAAATGTCGTTTAATATTCAATTCACGCTACTTCGGGAATATCCCCGATGGGGAATTATCACCGAGGGGGAATTTATAAGTGATGAATGGATCGGTACTGCCGGGTCTCGATCTCGACACAGTTACCTTCCAACGACTCCAGTCGACGGTCTACCCACTGAGCTATCAAGAGAGGTATAAGTTATATATATAACTATGAAATATTTTCTGTTAAAACAGAAATCCATCTAATAAAAGGAGCCCTTTTATTAGATTTACACACACACTATATGTATATGTATGTATACATACATATATATACAGATATGATTATGTATGTGTGAATACTTATTCACACGTAAACTTTATTGCACTTTCAAACGCACACTTACTTTATAAGGCGGGTCATTAAGACAATGAATAAGCCCAGTATCCTAGCCCGAAGGAATCCATTCCTTCCTCCACGCATCGGTCGAGATCCTTAAAAGGATACTAGGAGTGAAGGCGACCACCCTCTTAGTCTCAGCTACAGTCTGCCTCCTTATGGAAAGGCGAGGGATCTCGTCCTTAGAATAGAACGAGGGAATGGGTGAATGGGTTCCCCTAGCAACGAGATCCTACGTTCCCATAATGCCCTGACAGTCACTCACTTACTCACTCACTCCTCACTCACTCACTCACTCACTCACTCACTCACTCACTCCTTTCGTTGGTTTCTGAGACCCTCAAATGGTTGTTCGTTGCTTGCTACGCGTAGGAGGCTTTGAAGGTATGGTGAAATTTCTGTATTTCCTTCCCATAATACCCTGACGACCATTCACTCACACTCACTCACTCATTCCTTTCGTTGGCTTCTTGGGCACTCAAATGGTTGCTCGTTGCTTGCTGCGCGGAGAAAGCTTTGAAGGCATGGTGAAAGTTTGTACATTTTCTTTTGAATTTCTGGTACGTTAAGCTTGCACTCCAGAATTTTAGTTTTTGTCCTTATAAATGCTTAATAATAATAATAATAATAATAATAATAATAATAATAATAATAATAATAATAATAATAATAATAATAATCTTTCCTCTTAAGGAACAAAAATACTTCGAAATATTTCTCTTGCAGGCGTTTTCAGTCCTGATCATCCAATAGATAATATCATTCATTCTGCAGTTCAGTTACAGTCATTCAAAGACTTGTTTCATTCAGGTAGACACTCCTGTGTGCTCTTCCATACAAGTTTGTTTCATTCATGCTTCTGTTTCATTCACAAGAGGTTCGTTTCATTCATCCGCAGATTTAATGTTAAATAAATCATACAGATGTAGAATATGAATGAGGTTTAATAAGCTACGTTTATCTATAGTCTCTTATCACAGATGTAGGGGACTGCACCGTTTCGTCTATGTTGAAGTCTCTGGATTACCATCTTGCTTGACACCCTTTTATCTCTGTTGAAGTCTCTGGATTGCCATCTTGCTTGACACCCTTTTATCTCTGTTGAAGTCTCTGAATTGCCATCTTGCTTGACACCCTTTTATCTCTGTTGAAGTCTCTGGATTGCCATCTTGCTTGACACCCTTCTATCTCTGTTGAAGTCACTGGATTGCCATCTCGGTTGACACCCTTATATCTTTGTTGAAGTCTCTGGATTGCCATCTTGCTTGACACCCTTTTATCTCTGTTGAAGTCTCTGGATTGCCATCTTGCTTGACACCCTTTTATCTCTGTTGAAGTCTCTGGATTGCCATCTTGCTTGACACCCTTTTATTTCTGTTGAAGTCTCTGGATTGCCATCTCGGTTGACACCCTTTTATCTCTGTTGAGTCTCTGGATTGCCATCTTGCTTGACACCCTTTTATCTCTGTTGAAGTCTCTGGATTGCCATCTTGCTTGACACCCTTTTATCTCTGTTGAAGTCTCTGGATTGCCATCTTACTTGACACCCTTTTATCTCTGTTGAAGTCTCTGGATTGCCATCTCGGTTGACACCCTTTTATCTCTGTTGAAGTCTCTGGATTGCCACCTTGCTTGACACCCTTTTATCTCTGTTGAAGTCTCTGGATTGCCATCTTGCTTGACACCCTCTTATCTCTGTTGAAGTCTCTGGATTGCCACCTTGCTTGACACCCTTTTATCTCTGTTGAAGTCTCTGGATTGCCATCTTGCTTGACACCCCTTTTATCTCTGTTGAAGTCTCTGATTGCCATCTCCTGGTTGACACCCTTTATCTCTGTTGAAGTCTCTGGATTGCCATCTTGCTTGACACCCTTTTATTTCTGTTGAAGTCTCTGGATTGCCATCTCGGTTGACACCCTTTTATCTCTGTTGAAGTCTCTGGATTGCCATCTTGCTTGACACCGTTTTGTCTCTGTTGAAGTCTCTGGATTGCCATCTTGCTTGACACCCTTTTATTTCTGTTGAAGTCTCTGGATTGCCATCTTGCTTGACCCCTTTTATCTATGTTGAAGTCTCTGGATTGCCATCTTGCTTGACACCCCTTTTATCTCTGTTGAAGTCTCTGGATTGCCATCTTGCTTGACACCATTTTGTCTCTGTTGAAGTCTCTGGATTGCCATCTTGCTTGGCCCTGTTCCGTCTGTGTTGAAGTTTCTGGATTGCCATTTTTCTTGGCAATGTTTCGTCTGTGTTGAAGTCTCTGGGTTGCCATCTTGCTTGGCAATATTTTGTCTCTGTTGAGGTCTCTGGATGGCCATCTTGTTCAGCACCATTTCGTCTCCGTTGAAGTCTCTGGATTGCCATCTTGCTTGACACCGTTTCGTCTCAGTTGAAGTCTCTGGATTGCCATCTTGCTTGACACCGTTTCGTCTCAGTTAAAGTCTCTGGTTTGCCATCTTGCTTAATACCTGTTCGCTTCTGTTGAAGTCTCTGGATTGCCATTTTGCTTGGCACCCTTTCGTTTGTGTTGAAGTCTCTGGTTGGCCATCTTGCTTGGCACCGTTTTTCTCAGTTGAATTCTCTGGATTGCCATCTTGCTTGGCACCTTTTCGTCTCAGTTGAAGTCTCTGGATTGCCATCTTGCTTGACACCGTTTCGTCTCAGTTAAAGTCTCTGGTTTTGCCATCTTGCTTAATACCTGTTCGCCATCTTGGATTGATTTTCCTTTCTCGTTTGTGTTGAAGCCATCTTGGATTTGGCACCGTTTTTCTCAGTTGAATTCTCTGGATTGCCATCTTGCTTGGCACCTTTTCGTCTCAGTTGAAGTCTCTGGATTGCCATCTTGCTTGGCACCTTTTTGTCTCAGTTGAAGCCTCTGGATTGCCATCTTGCGTGGCACCTTTTCATCTCAGTTGAAGTCTCTGGATTGCCATCTTGCTTGGCACTGTTTCGTCTGTGTTGAAGTCTCTGGATTGCCATCTTGCTTGGCATTGTTTCGTCTGTGTTGAAGTCGAAGTCTCTGGATTGTCTTCTTGCTTGGCACCATTTCGTTTGTGTTGAAGTCTCTCGATTGACAGTATTGAGAGAACAAAGTACCCATTAAATAGTACAGGTTATTAATTTCAAGAAAATTTACTAAAGTCTACAAAACAAAAATTGTTGTTTGAGTATTAGGCAAAACATCAGTTTAAATTCATAGCAGTATGAATAATTTACAACATTTTAAGATTCAAGGGACTTCTTCCAGGAGTAAAAATTATAAGTTATATACACCAGCTTAAATACATTTACTTCCCGATAAGACTTTCTATGTAGACTAAACTTAATAATTTCATATAAGTCCTTGGAATCTGTATCAGGAAAAGTGAATAATTTTTTATAGTCATTAATTTGACAAATCACAAAGTCAAGTTAAGAGAAACAGATCACAAAGCCAAGACAAAGAAACTTTTCAAATCACAAAGTCAAGATAAGCAACTTTTCAGATCACAAAGTCAAGTTAAAATAAAGAAATCTTTCAGATTACAAACCCATGTTAATATAAACAAACTTTTCATATCACAAATTCAAGTTAAGAGAAAGAAACCTTCCAGATCACAAAGTTCAGTTAAAATAAAATTTTTCAGGTCACAAAGTTAAGTTAAAATAAAGTAACTTTTCAGATCATAAAGTTAAGATAAAAAACTTTTCAGATCACAAGATCAGGTTAAGATAAGTGTCCAGTTTTGTCAACAGAAAACAGCTCTATTCTATAAGTATCAAGACACAGAAAAATTAATTTATAGGATTTTAGCTTTCTGTGAAAGAAAACTATTGAGATGGCTATTTGTCTGTCCGTCCGCACTTTTTCTATCCGCCCTCAGATCTTAAAAACTAGTGAGGCTAGAGGGCTGCAAATTGGTATGTTGATCATCCACCCTCCAATCACCAAACATAGTATATTGCAGTCCTCTAGCCCCAGTAGTTTTTATTTTACTTAAGGTTAAAGCTAGCCATGATCGTGCGCCTGGCACCGCTATAGGAGCCCACAGTACATGCCACCATCGGGCCGTGGCTGAAAGTTTCATGGGCCGCGGCTGAGAGTTTCATACAGCATTATACGCTTTACAGAAAACTCTATTTCGCCAAAGACACTTCGGCGCATTTTTACTTGGTTTATGGAGTTCAGTAAGACTCATCCGTTGCGGAATAATCTCGGTTAATATAACCGCAGCATCCCGTGATTCCAAAGAGTAGTAGATTAGGACGCGAACAGAATACGTACGGAGTCCGTATATTATCATGCGAGTATCGTACAGTACCGGTAATCACTTGAACAGGTAACAAATGAAGTGATTTGGTAATGATAGTCAGGTGGGTAGGTAGGTACCTTGGGCGTCTGAAATACTTCCAAGAGATGTTGATTTAATTGTATATATATATATGTATATATGTATATATATATATATATATATATATATATATATATATATATATATATATATATATATATATATATGTGTGTGTGTGTGTGTATATATATATGTATATATATATATATA
>NC_089795.1:50517966-50520466 GCF_040412425.1 Macrobrachium rosenbergii
CTGGATAACCTCATCATAGGTCCCAGCGATTGGCCTTGGCCTAAATTTTATATTCCAATTGCAATTCCCAACTGCAATTCCAAAACTTCTTTACTCTGATGTTTTACCTTCCAAATTATTATTATTATATTCAGAAGATAAACCCTATTCATATAGAACAAGGCCACCACAGGGGCCATTGACGCGAAATTCAAGCTTCCCAAGAATATTATGCATGTGTTCATTAGGAAGAAGTAAGAGGAGGTAAAGGGAAATAGAGGAAGAAGAGATCTCGCTTATTAAAAAAAGTATAAAAGTAAATTAATAAACAGATAAAAATGTATTAAAATGCAAGGAGAATAGTAGTAATGCATTGGATCTTCGCCTGAACTTCTGAAGTTCCAATGGCACGACATCCTCAGGGAGGCTGTTCCACAGCCCAACGGTGTGAGGAATAATGGACCTCTGGAACTGAGAAGAGGCCATTTATGCAGAACTCATCATCGAGCAAAATGGCTTTTTTTTTTTTGTGCGCGCACGTGCGCGAGCGTCTTCGAAAGCTTTATATTATTTTATTTTTGATTTTGTTCTTGTCTAATTTCGGAGACTTGCCGGTAACCGTAAGGGCGCAGCTAACACCTTAAATATGGATTGAATTCTTGCCTACGTGGGCGTCTGGGGTCGAAAAGGTTTTTAGGCAACTGACTACGAAGAAATTGATTCTATTCACTTAAACGAGTTTTTCTTCCTGAAACTCGATACGAATGACTTAACATCATATCAGCCTCGTGAAGTGGTAGTGTTGTCAGTGCACCTTACATGGTACACTGTAGGCGTTACTAAAGGTTGTTTGTATATAAATAAGCCTATATGAAAATGTGGAATGAATTCGGAATAAATTAACACACAAAAGACTTAACATTATATCTGCCTCGTGAAGTGGTAGTGTCGTCAGTGCACCTCACATGGTACACTGTAGGCAGTACTAAAAGTTGTGTATAAATATATGAAATAAATTCGGAATAAGTTAACATACACATGATTTAACATTATATCAGCCTCGTAAAAGGGTAGCGTCGTCAGTGCACCTCACACGGTACACTGTAGGCATTACTAAAATTTGTGTGCATATACATATATGAATATATAAGATAAATTATGGATAAATTAACATACAAATGACTTAACATTATATCAACGGCGTGGTGTGGTAGTGTCGTCAGTGCACCTCATATGGTGCACTGTAGGCGTTACTGAAGGTTGTTTGTATATAAATATAAGAATATACGAAATAAATTCGGAACAAATTAACATAATCCAAATATACTGTAAATTCAAATAGAAAATCCCAGCATCCTCACCACCAGGATTTATCAACAGGATTTATCGATCCCAAATATGTATATAAATATATGAATATATGAAATAAATTACGCTAAGTCCAATACAGGACGGGATAGTAACCAATTTAAACAGAAAATCCCATCATCAACAGGATTTAGCCATAGGATTTATCAACAGGATTTACCAACAAAATTGATCGATCCTAAACATGTATATAAATATTTTTTTTATATGAAATAAAATACATTAAGTCCAATACAAGAAAGGACAGTTATAAATTCAAACAGAAAATCCCTTTATCAACAGGATTTATCAGCCCTTATCTCTTTTATCTGCAAAAACCCCTGAAGGTTTTGTTCCCTCGAAAACCCATTACGTCATTATCTCGAGGAGGTTGGAGATGGCCCTTCTACCTTATCTTAGTGGCTGTGCTCTCGAGATAATTTGCTTATCTTACTGGCTCTTCTTCTTCTTTCGAGATGGTGTTGCTTATCTCTCTCTTTCACTCTCACCAGTTGTTACTGGCCAGAGAGTTTCTAGTATATGTATATGTATATATATATATATATATATATATATATATATATATATATATATATATATATATATATATATATATATATATATATATATATATATACATGAATGTATATATATATATATATATATATATATACATATATATATATATATAATTTGTATGTATATATAATTTATATATATATATACATATGTATATATATATGTATGTATATATATATATATATATATATATATATATATATATATATATATATATATATATATATATATATATATAATTTAACAATAGCCATAAAAATACTTTGAACTTGAAGGATTATACAACACACCCCAATATCAAGGTATAATCAACATTAAGTTAACTGACCCCGATTGCATTATCTAGAATAAAAAAAAGTTGCACTAGAGAAGCATCTAGATTATCAAGTATTATCAGGTCTTAGTTGACTTTGATTTTCTTAAGCATTTCTAAATTCAGCAGAGTTTCAGTTCACAAAGTGACGTCAGAGAAGACAATACTTCAAAAACCCTCCAGTTGGCTTAAAAATACGTCATTGTGTCCGTTGCGAGCAAGATAGAGGGAGAGACAGAGACTCAGAAGCTCGAATGAGTATTGATATATCAAACAGATTTT
>NC_089795.1:50522966-50552966 GCF_040412425.1 Macrobrachium rosenbergii
ATTACTCAAAATTACATCGGCCGAGCAATCAGAAAAAGGAAATAACAGGCAGTTAGAGGCAAGAACAAGCAAAGAAGATTGACAATGTAAAAGATGTTAATTGCCATTTGTGAGATATATATATGTATATGTATATGTATATATATATATATATATATATATATATATATATATATATATATATATAATGTCTTTTACTGTAATATATATATATGTCTTTTATGAAGATAAAAAGGATAATAAAACACTATTTGAACCTAACCTAACCTAACTTAACGTTCAAATAGTGTTTTATGGCCTTTTTTATCTTCATATATATATATATATATATATATATATATATATATATATATATATATATATATATATATATATATATATAATAATAATTATATATATTATACTATATATATATATATATTTATATATATATAAATAATGAATATATATATATATATATATATATATATATATATTATATTAATGCACACACACACTTATATATATGTGTGTGTGTGTATACAGTACATTATATATATCAACCTATCCATGTAATCTCCATCAAGTCCACTGAATCCTTACCACAACAGAAGAGGCAAGAAACAGTTCAAGCTTGATCTGTCGCACAGGTATCCTAAGCATTAGGCGAGATGTGTTATTAGATTGTGTGACGAACAGTTCATGCTTCGGAATAAAAAGCATTGTATTTGTGGCCTCGTTGTCGTCTGTCTGTTTGGCTTCAGTGGGCCCAGTTCCATGTAAGCAGTGATTACGCACACGTAGTATAGATTTGTATATACAGTATATATTTATATATATATATATATATATATATATATATATATATATTTATATATATACTTATATATATATGTATGTATGTATGTATGTATATGTAATTGTGTGTGTGTCTGTGTGTGTAATCGCGTGATATGGCATACCATCAATGTTTGTTCGATAAATTGTCTCAAGAATTTCATGGCTTGATTACGTAGCTTCCAAAATACAATTTAACAATGACAGTAAAAATGCACCAACTGCTTTGAACAACAGAGAATTTCCAGTTACCTAATCCAGTGACCTTCAATTTACTGTTTGTTTGAGTGAAAGAGTCAGGAGGTCCACAGCATCCCTTCACATATTACTCCCATTACGGGACGCCTTAGAGTAAGGCCAAAGTGCTGGTATGAGGCCCACTTAATCTAAAGTCTAAACTAACTAATTACCAGGCAGACAGATAGATTTCTAAAATGATCAGTTTTCGCTATTACAGAAAATGCCCCATTGTCAGCCGTTTATAAAAAAAAAGCATAATTTCAATACAATTAACAAACTCACACCTTAAAATGTGCGCTTTCAGGAAAGTGCCAGTAACACCCGCGATCCAACCCCATCCCAGTAAAATAAGAAAATGATTTGCATTTTTAATTACTTATTACAGGCTGAGTCTTCCTTCTTTTGCTTGAATGTTCCTCACTGTCGAACTTCTCCAAGTTCCAGAGGTCCTTTACTCCTGACACCGTTGTACTGTGGATGTCGTGCAATTGGAACCTCAAAAGTTCAAGCGAAAATCCAATGCTTTACTACCCTAAAAGAATCCGCCTTGTCTTTTAATAATTTATTTATATTTATATCTATTTATTGTTTATTTTTTTATTTATTTTTTCTTTTCTAATAAGTGATCTCTTGTTTCTGTTTCCTATTGCATTTTGTTACATATTTCTAATGAGCACCATAACATTCTTTGGAAGCTTGAATTTCAAATCAGTGGCTCCTTTGGTGGGCTTGTTCCATTTGAATAGGGTTCATCTTCTGAATAATAATAATAATAATAATAATAATAATAATAATAATAATAATAATAATAGTAATAATAATAATTTAAGAGAACCTGTTTGCATTCTGAACAAGGTATTTCTCCACTGCAACTCACATACATTATATATATATATATATATATATATATATATATATATATATATATATATATATATACATACACACATACACACATACATACATACATACATTTTATCTGACTTGCTGATACAATCTACTGACAGCTGAAGAAGAGAGGCAGGCACACACAAATTCGTCCTGACATTATCAAATGTTAAAAAAATTACATTTCCAAATGTCAGAACATTCTGATCATGGTGGATTGTGGCATATGTAAACCCCAGTGCTTGGAGGGACCTTTTTTTGGTTTATATATGTATATGCATATATATACATATATTTATAAATTTATATATCTGTCTTTTTATATATATATATATATATATGTTTATATATACTGTATATATATATATATATATATATATATATATATATATATATATATATATATATATATATATATATATATATATATATATTATGTTTTTGTTTCTCGACCTGGAATGTCGTGAAAATTGATGGAAAGTTACAAGAAAAAACCTTTCTAAAGACATCCATTAATCATGGAAAGCATACAACAGTCTCTTGCCACAATAAGTTATTCCTCTTCGGGTGAACGTAAAAACAAAAGAATGCTTACAAGAAGGCCAAAAGAGTACAAAGAGAATTAAAAGTAAAAATAAATATTAGATTAAGTATCAACGACACAGAAATCTCTTAAGTCACACCAAACTGAATAGAAAGTGATTTTTTGTATAAATATTAAAAGAATAGGGAATATTTATAGGATGTAAATTTGCATAGCCTACAACTTGAACACGAAGTCTGTTGTTATAAAAACATGAAGTGCTCTGGGAAATAGAGCACATATTGTACTGTACCTGACAGCAAGATAATCTGGTAAGATAATCCGTTATCTAAACAAAACCGACAGATATTCTACGTACACAAATGCCCAGTGCTTAGACCAAACATAGCAAGTTCTACTTTAGGTACAACAGTACCTGTGCCCGTATAATCAGGCTGGAAGTGCAAATACCCAGAATTAAAATTTGACAAAATACCCGCTTTGCAAACTCTAGACAGTCCGTTATCTAAACAAAACTGACAGATATTCTTTGTACACAAATACCCAGTACTTGGACCAAACATATACAGTAGTAGGTTTTAGGTAGAGCGTATCCATGCCCCAATATCAAAGCTGAAAGTAAAAATACCTAGAATTAAAAGTCGACCAAATACACACCCTTTACAAACCTAGACAGTCTATTTAAATAACCCGTTATCTAAACAAAACCGACAGATTCTACGTACACAAATACCCAGTGCTTAGACCAAGCACAGCAGGTTCTAGGTACAACAGTACCTATGGCCGAATACCAAAGCTGAAAGTGCAAATACCAAGATTAGAATTTAAAATACCCACTCTTTGCAAACTCTAGACAGTCTGTTGAAATAATCCGTTATCTAAACATAAAACTAACACGTATTATAAATGCACAGATACCCAGTGCTTAGACTAAACATAGAAGGTTCTAGGTACAATGGTATCTATGCCCAAAAATCAAAGTTGAAAGTGCAAATACCCAGGATTCAAATTCGAAAAAATACCCACTCTTTACAAATCTAAAGTGTCTGTTTAAATAATCCGTTTTCTAAACAAAACTGACATATTCTACGTACACAAATACCCAGTACTTAGACCAAACATAGCAGGTTCTAACTACAACAGTACCCATACCCATGTCAAAGCTGAAAGTGCAAATACCCAGAATAAATTTGACAAAATACCCGCTCTTTACAAATTCTAGAGAGTCCGTAATCTAAACAAAACTGACAGGTATTTTACGTACACAGACACTCAGTATTTAGACCAAACATGTAGGTTCTAGGTACAACATCCTATTCCCGTATATCAAAGCTGAAAGTGCAAATACCCAGAATTAAGATTCGACAAAATACCCACTCTTTACAAGCTCTAATATATTCTACGTACACAAATACCCAGTATTTAGACTAAACATAGCAAGTTCTAGGTACAACAGTATCCATGCCCAAAAATCAAAGCTGAAAGTGCAAATACCAAGAATTAAAAGTCGAAAAATACCCACCTTTGCAAACTCCCAGAAGGCCCTGCGAAGACAACTGTTGCCATAGGTCAAACTGAGAGACGCGGCGAGTGGGCACGTTACCCCAGCTTTCGGGTTCTCTCGGGTCAGGCGGGGTCAAGCCAGACCTGCCCCAGGACCCAGGACGCGTTGAGACCGTTCCCTTGAATTCTGCCTAACAAGGGTATATGCACTGAGGAAGGAATGCTTGGGGTATGTTGCTTGGGTATGATTATAATAATAATAATAATAATAATAATATTATTATTATTATTATTATTATTATTATTATTATTATTATTTAGGTGCTTCGAAAAAAAAAGGCTTAGGAGGAGTCAAAATCATACTTTAATTAAGATGTTTTGGTCCAATATCCATTTGAATTCCTCACCTTATATTATTATTATTATTATTATTATTATTATTATTATTATTATTATTACTGAAAAACAAGCTAATGGCAATAAAAAAGTTGTCATCAAATTACACAACAGTCAGTAATAGGCCAGCTAAATTATGCGAATAGTGGCCTACTTTAAAAACGTTTAAGAATCTTATATATAGTGGTTTTTTAAAGTATCCCAGACAGTATTAGAAAAAAAAGCTGCTCCTTTAACAGTTTACAGTAACGGGAATGTTCTGAGACTAAGCATCCTAGACACTGTTAGAAATAAAACTGTACACTGTACATCCTGTACACTGTTAGATAAAAAAAAAAAACTATTCCTTCAACAGTTCACAGTAACGGGAATGAACTGAGACTACACATTCTGTACACTGTTAGAGAAAAAACTGTTCCTTCGACAGTTTCCAGTAACGGGAATGAACTGTGAATCGCTGCATAACTGGTTCAGGTTAAGATGACCAATCTCTCTTCTTTCAGTAATCGTCAAGTTTCATCTTGACAGATTTACCTAAAACTAATCAGGTCACAAGTACGGAGACTTTCCTAAAATGTCGCTCTGTGACTAAAATATGTTATTTATTCATTTTTTCTTCAAACTGGGTACGTTGTGTGCTAATTTTGAAGATGATAATAATATCATATTAATTATAATAATGTTTTTATTGGTCTTTCTGACAGATTATGACGGATTTTAACATTGCACCAGACCACCAAGGTTAGTTGCAAGACTGGTGCCGTTTGCCAAGGCGAGACTTGAACCTTTGCTGAATTCTGTCATTATTTAATAGCTAGTTAATAGAGGCAATAAAAATTCTACCATTTAGGGGCTTATAACTTTTAGACCTCAGATACTTCTGGGTAAAAATCGCCCCCCCAACTCTCTCTCTCTCTCTCTCTCTCTCTCTCTCTCTCTCTCTCTCTCTCTCTCTCTCTCTCTTAGCGAGTACCGTTTAAGATGACAGCTAGTAGGTTAGTCCACAGGTGTTGAGAAATTATGAGGGGTTGTAGGAATTCAGATCTGTTGTTTGTTGCGGCAATAAAATGTGCATATATCATTTAAAATGCTTAATTTCGTCGTCAGTAATTAATTATATATATATATATATATATATATATATATATATATATATATATATATATATATATATATATTATATATATGTTTATATATCATGAAGAGAGAGAGAGAGAATACATAGAGCATACTGTGTTCATAGCAGTATTTTTCTTAATTGAGAGAGAAAGAGAGAGAGAGAGGAGTAACAAGGGCGGTGATGACATCTGTGCGTGTGTGTGTCTGTGTGAGCATCAGCAGCCCCGGCAGCAGAGAGCAGACGCCCGCACCCACCCAGCCAGGTCAGGCAACACAACCACCCGCCCACAGGAGCAACGAAGGCCCTCGTTACCCCCGAAACCGCGGCAGGTTTTCGGCGCCTTTTCAGCGCCGATCAATATTTCCGATGTTCTTTCACAGTTCCAAATGTCACGGATCCCAAATGACAATTGGTTATATAGTAATGGCCGATAGAAATGTCATGTGAGGAACCAGCCGGGCGCGGCAGATTTTAGTGGCTCGAGTGGAGGAGACCGGGGTAGTGATCCGGGCCCTTGAGAGAGGGAGTGGGGGAGGAGGAAGAGGGAGAGCACCTCCAGTAGAAGGAGGGAAGGGGAGGGACGGGGGAAGTCGTGGATGCCACAAGCCACTGATTTCAGTCTGTTACTAATACATTCACCCCCTCGCTACGTTCTTTGGCTCTCAGACACGTCCTGTGGCGAATTGGATTGCGATAACTATCGAAACTGGTCGAATGATCGTTGATTGATCGATTCTCCTGCAGAATAACGCAGGAGACGAAAACAAATGTAGCCCAGACCCGAAAGACAATGGGACCTGAAAGATGGTCATGCAGGGGGTCCACGTGGACTGTGCATGACGTCAGCTCTTCATCTCTTTCGGAGGGTGGTTGACTGTCCTCTCTCTCTCTCTCTCTCTCTCTCTCTCTCTCTCTCTCTCTCTCTTCGTAGCATTCCAAACGCAGGTAATGTGTTGGTTTGTCTTTTCTCTTTTAGCTACGAAGGAAGTTGCTTGGCATTAAACTTTCTCGAGGGCAAGGCATCATTCTGCAATGGAACTAACCCATCAGGTCTCACTGGGGCGAGGGAAGGAGGGGTAGGGGACTCAGGCAGATTATGGGGTGGGAGAGAAGGACAGACAGAGATGTTGGGGAGGAGGAGAGTTGGTGGAGGGGAGGGGTTTGTACCACATAGGTGTTCACACGTGGAGACATGTAAGCAATGGGCATCTCGGCTTTTGAAAACCAGCTGTTCGCGGTCAGCAAGCTTGGAGGGCATTTTGGGCATCCATTCTGACGTCCGACGGCCCACTGGGTATTCTCCTGCAGCGGCGGCATCTCTGCCCCGTTGGGATTCGCCGAACAGAAGCAGAAGGCACGAGGTGAACCTCGGAGGGAGGTGTATGGCAACGTCGGTCTAAGCAAGGGACGACGGGGTGTGTCTCATGATGAAGTCTCCCCCCAAGAAGCAGAGAGAGAGAGAGAGAGAGAGAGAGAGTAAGAGAGAGGGAGGGGGAAGGGGGCGCTTAGCTCTCACCCCCCTCCCTCTCCCCCCCTACCAAGAACTCACTCACTATTTCCTCCACCCTGTTCCTATGGCTCCGGCTCCCCGAACGCCCCGCAGGTGACCGTGTCTCCTGGTCGCACTGCCTCATTCGGCCGTCCACCTCGATGGAGATTAGAGCAACTCGACGGTCCGAACGCGCTCTCTCTCTCTCTCTCTCTCTCTCTCTCTCTCTCTCCTCTCTCTCTGTCTGTATAGCCTGCCGGATGCGTCGTCGTCGTCGCCACCACACGCTCGCATTTCGCACTCGCTCGTGCTTCGAGAGACAGACAGAGAAGAGACACACTCTCAGCGGCGCCACAACTACCATTCTTCTTATTCTTCCTCCTTCCTTCTCCGTCTTGTCTGTCCCCACCTGGCCCACGCGTCATCGTCTCTGGGCAGGTTACAGGAACTGAGTCATCGTCGCCGTCGTCTATCATCAGCAGGTAGTTTTAAAAAAGAAGTAAAAGGCCTGCTGTCGCGTTCTTCTAAAACAAGAAGTGTAACTATATTACTGAGAAATAATAGTAAACCACTATAGATTATATATACAGAATGCTGTACCACCGTTGCACCAAAACTGCACCATTTCTTGAATTCACTGCTGCACCTTCAGTGTTTTTTCAATGTAGTATTGTAGTTAGAAAATTTAAAACAAAAAAAGAATTAAATTTATGCATACACACGAGCCTTGTTGACTGTGTAGTTATCTTGTTCTGAAGTGGATTAGTGAGTAACAAAACTTCACTTGTGGTAGTGTATTCTTTGTGATGTGGAGTATTATTGTTGTTCAGCTCGACGTGGAAGCGCAAAAGTGCCCCCAAAGGAGAGAGATTTTTTTTGTCTAATTCATCGATTGTGTAATGAGTCTTCTGCTGCCTCAAGTACCAGCACCACCTATATACACCTCCTTCAAACTCGCTTAAAGACTCGGTGAGTCTCGAACTGTATTTTTATTCCAAAGATATGAGTGTCTTTTGATGGAAGTTGCTAAGTTGCCCATTATCCTAGGTAGAGTTATTAGTTTTGTTAAGAGTTTTTACTTTTTTGTGATAAAACTTTATATCGGTCTAGCTAGCAACCAGTTTTATCTCTTGAAATACAGTATGTTGCTAGTTTGCTTTTTATTCTAAGTAGAGTTAATATAGTTTTGTTACTGGAGTTTTTACTTTTTTATAAGTTACTTTTTTTATCGGTCTAGCTACCAGTTTTGTCTCACGATATAAATTGCTAAGTTTCTCTGTAGTCTACGTAGAGTTATTATAGTTTTGTTTACTCAAGTGTTGAACCTTTTTATAAGTAATTTTTTTATCGGTCTAGCTAGCTACCAGTTTTGTCTGCCATATCCTCCTGCGTTATATAAGTCACTTGTTCGCAAAGATAAGTTTTGTTGCTTAGTGATGTCTTGGCGTTCTGCAAAGTAACTGCCTGTCGAGTTATAAGTTTTCGTTTCTTTAGTTTTTTCTTTTTACGTAATTTTTTCCTACTTTTAACTTATGAAAATATCTGTTCCATTTTCGTTTAGTTGATAGCTTACCTTTCGTCGAATAGACGTATGTTTAAAAAGAATAAGAACATTTTCCTACCGTTCTGTAAATAACTGTCTTTCCAATTATAAGTTTTTCTTTCAGTTTCTTTTAAAGTCAATTTTACCAACTTTTACGTTAACTTACGAAAAACAGCTGTTACATTTTCATTTACTTCGTAGTTTACCCTTGTCGAACAGACTATTTTTAAATAATTAATAAAAATATAAAACCAATTGCATATTCGTATGCATCAAATGACGTCACGTATTCTAGTGTTTCTTTTTATACATAAGAAAAAACCTCTTTCTCCAGGCCTCTTTAGACTTAATAAAGTAGCTATATATAAGAATTATCCATCCATCCCACACATACACACACACACACACACACGCTCTCTCTCTCTCTCTCTCTCTCTCTCTCTCTCTCTCTCTCTCATCAAGACAGCTGGTACCCCGTCACCCAAATCACTTGACTGATATACCCCCAGCCCAAGTCGCCAGTTGCTGGCTGGCTGAGGCTTCTCACCCACTTCTCACCCACTTCTTACCCAAGTTGGATTCACCCACACTCATCCATCCATCCATCCACCTGTCTGCTTCATCCGTCTTATTAGCTTTGTTTTCTTTCTTGATGTCCTTAGTTACTTGCAGTATGGTCGATTGGTAGGCGGCATTTAATTTGTAAATGTTAGGAAAATGATATCTCTCTCTCTCTCTCTCTCTCTCTCTCTCTCTCTCTCTCTCTCTCTCTCTCTCTCTCTCTCTCTCAGAGTGTGTGTGTTTGTGGAGATAAGATTGGTTGTGTGTGTGTGTGTGTGTGGAAAAAATCAGTAATCCTCTCTCGCTCTCTCTCGGTCCCCCGTGTGTGTGTGTGTGTAGTAATATCAGTAAATTCTCTCTCTCTCTCTCTCTCTCTCTCTCTCTCTCTCTCTCTCTCTCTCTTCCTCAGTGTGTTTTGTGTGTGTGTGGTAAGATCAGTATATTCTCTCTCTCTCTCTCTCTCTCTCTCTCTCTCTCTCTCTCTCTCTCTCTCTCTCATGTTTCACTCTAATCTGTCTTGGCGCCCACCTGTTTCTGTCGTAGGGTTACTGTGTCGTTGCAAATATTAAATAGTTTTTTTTTTTCATAAACGAATTTACTCTTGATAACTGATTTTATTTAGACCTTTAGCTCTCTACATACTATATATGTATAGTATGTATATATTTTTATATATATATATATATATATATATATATGCAGATATACATCTATATATACATATATATACATATATTTAAGTGACCTAGTAGTAGGCACAATTTCCAAGAATACTGCATCCTAGTCATAACGATAAGGTTCTGTTTTCGCTTCACCACCCAAAAAAAATTATATATATATATTATATATATATATATATGTGTGTGTGTGTGTGTATAAAAGACTCGACAGATTAGAGACAGTCGACAGTATAGACATTCGACAGGCAGAACCGTGAGAGGCTGTCCACAATTATCTGTCAATTGTTCCGTCTCAAATCCTCACGAGAAGTAGCGTGTGTTGAATGCCTGTATTTTATGACACGGAAAAAGAAAAATAAGAATTGATTTTATAGATCGGATGACAGGCATTGTGGTTTTGCCTTACAGAGAGAGAGAGAGAGAGAGAGAGAGAGAGAGAGTTGAAAGTCAGGATATAGCCTTAGGTAAATAGATAGATAGATACGGTATATACGGAACAAAATTTTCGTGACATTGTAAAGTAGGCCTATTCCTCGAAATGTACAACACTGTTCCTTAGTACCATACATGTTGTAGGAGAGAAGGAAACTATATTTTGGGAAAAAATGCTTTTCAAAATTCGTTGCATAATCTGAGAGAGAGAGAGAGAGAGAGAGAGAGAGAGAGAGAGAGAGAGAGAGAGAGAGAGAGTTGAAAGTCATAATATAGCCTGAAATGGATAGAAAGGTAGATAGATATGGAACAAAGTTTTTGTGACGTAAAGTAGACCTATTCCTTAAAATGTACTATAGCGTTCCATAGTACCATACAGACTGTGAGAGAGAAAGAGGCTTGCTGAATATATTTTGAGAATAAATGCATTATAAATTCGTTGCATAATCTGAGAGAGAGAGAGAGAGAGAGAGAGAGAGAGAGAGAGAGAGAGAGAATTTGTAATGGAAAGGAAAATTGAAAATAGCAGATAGAAATTTTTAGCATTTCACAATTAGATTCTCTCTCTCTCTCTCTCTCTCTCTCTCTCTCTCTCTCTCTCTCTCTCTCTCTCTCACACACACACACACACACACACACACACACACACACATCGTCTGTCAATTAGGCTTTAATTGATAAATTTAAAACTATTTGATAGTCTAAAAAAATTAATTATATGTATATACATATACAGTATATATATATATATATATATATATATATATATATATATATATATATATATATATATAAATACTTTATTCTGTGTACAGTATTAGGGTATATTACACTGTATGATAACCTAAAATTCTGAGCTCTCTCTCTCTCTCTCTCTCTCTCTCTCTCTCTCTCTCTCTCTCTCTCTCTCTCTCTTGATGGCTCAACATATTATCCCCTGTCATGAAACACACCTGTGTGTCTCGTTGGAAAAACGCACCTGTATTGACTCACTAGTTTTCTTAATGGCCTCCCAACGTCATTAGTGAAAGTGTTTTTTTCGAATTTTTATTTTGAATTTTCGTAATTTTTCATACTTCTCCAATTAGTGTGTCCAAAAGATTCTTTTTCACTATTGCAAATAGTTTTTCTTTTTATTTACTTGATTGATATGTTTGTGTGTGTGTGCAATTATGTATATATATATATATATATATATATATATATATATATATATATATATTTATATATATATATATATATATATATATAATATATATATATATATATATATATATATATATATATATATATATATATATATACATATACATACATACATACATATATAAACACTAAAAGTACGATACTGAAGGATACATATTTTTAGGCAATATATTATTATTATCATGCCAACTTTTATAAAGTTTTTGAATGTCATGATAATTGCTTTTCTTATGCTTTCAAGTAAGCTAATGAATAACAAGAAACTTTTCACTTTAAATGATAATTTTATTTTAAATTTGCATTGAAATTGTTTCTGGGTCTCAGATTTTTTTTCAAGTAACAATTCATCGTTCAGTTAAAGATATGATTTTAACTTCTAGTGTTGAGCGAGAAATATCTGAATATTATCATCAAATAACTTCATGTATCTTAATATATGATCAAATATCTTCAGATATCTTGATATAACATCAAATATCTCAATATGTCATCAGGTATATGATCATATACATTTTTCCGAGTAGGATGTAGAGAGACGCTGTGATTAACTCCGTATTAAAACGTAGGCTTTGCAAGTTCCGAAACAGACTCTGTGTCGTAAATTGACAGGTGTTTGTTCTACAATAAACTATTCCCGGAATATTTCTGTTCAATTTAGGCCTGTTTCTTTTCCAATAAGTTTTAGCGGTTGTGGGTCATACTGAGTGGTGCTGTTTAAGTTAATGGTAAAAAACTCACAAACGTTTTCATTTTTTATTAACAAAGTTTTTTTCAAGATTAGTAATGGTAAGGATATCTGCAGTACATGTGTGTTTCTGTAGGAAAACTATTGCAAGGTATTATCTGGAGCCATATGTATATACTTATGTAGGTTTATATACATACACACACATTATATGTGTTTATTTTTCTTACAAATTACATCATACAGGTTACGAATCTTCATTTTTCTTACGAATTTCGTCATCCAGGTTACGAATCTTCGTTTTTCTTACGAATTACGTCATCCAGGTTACGAATCTTCATTTTCTTACGAATTACGTCATCCAGGTTACGAATCTTCGTTTTTCTTACGAATTACGTCATCCAGGTTAGGAATCTTCGTTTTTCTTACGAATTACGTCATCCAGGTTACGAATCTTCATTTTCTTACGAATTACGTCATCCAGGTTACGAATCTTCGTTTTTCTTACGAATTACGTCATCCAGGTTAGGAATCTTCGTTTTTCATACGAATTACGTCTTCCAGGTTAGGAATCTTCGTTTTTCTTATGAATTATGTCATCCAGGTTACGAATCTTCATTTTTCTTACGAATTACGTCATCCAGGTCACGAATCTTCGTTTTTCTTACGAATTACGTCATCCAGGTGACGAACTTCGTTTTTCTTACGAATTACGTCACCCAGGTTACGAATCTTCATTTTTCTTACGAATTATGTCATCCAAGTTTCGTTCTTCGTTTTTCTTACGAATTACGTCACACAGGTTACGAATCTTCGTTTTTCTTAAGAATTACGTCATCCAGGTTACGAATCTTCATTTTTCTTACGAATTACGTCACCCAGGTTACGAATCTTCATTTTTCTTACGAATTACGTCATCCAGGTTACGTTCTTCGTTTTTCTTACGAATTACGCCACCCAGGTTACGAATCTTGGTTTTTCTTACGAAATACGTCACCCAGGTTACGAATCTTGATTTTTCTTACGAATTACGTCATCCATGTTACGAATCTTCATTTTTCTTACGAATTACGTCATCCAGGTTACGAAACGTTTATCATTCTTGTCATTAATTATCTCATTATTTTTATTCTCATAATCAAAGGAAAATTCGACCATTTTAAGCTAAGCCCTGTGACTGTAGGTCTGTAGGCAGGGTTATCACTTATGAGACATTTTTTTTATTTTTCTCCTTGTATTTTAATAATTTACATACATTTTTTCTATTTATCTGTTGAATTGTTAATTTAGTTTTTTTCGTTTTGAATGGGCGATCTCGTCTTTCTGTATTTCCAACTACCTCATGTTAATTCTTTCTAATGAACTTTAATTCTTTCTAATGAACCCCATAATATTCTGTGGAAGCTTGAATTTCAAGTCAGTGGCCCCTGTGGTGGGCTTGTTCCATATGAATAGGCTTCATCTGAATATAATAATAATGATAATAATAATAATAATAATAATAATAATAATAATAATAATAATAATAATAATAATAATAATTCTTAGTTTTTGCGAGCGATAAGCTCATCTGTTATGCCTATACATGTGTATGTACACCTATTCATGTGTTTTTATTCATCCTCTATGGGTATATCTCTCCGACATGTTTGCATATTTGTATTTACATGTTTTTGTGTAATATACGCGTCTAAATATATCACTGAATTTCTCACACGCGTCACCGTAGCGTAGGCACATTTGGATTTGATTAAAACAGTTTCTTTCACCAGTCTTGCTAGTTCAGAAGTACTGTCGTGCAGGCATATACAGTAATCTATTATTGTCGTGTAGGCCTATACAGTAGTCTATTATTATCGTGTAGGCCTATACAGTAGTCTATTATTTATATAATCATATTCATACATACGGTTAATCTATTATTGTCCTGTTATAAAATCATACTCGTACTTATGCCTATACATACTTTGTATATTGGCATAGCACCAAGAATCTTTTGATATCAGAATTGAAGTTTCATGAAAAACTGATGGGTTATTGTTATTTTTTGTCTTATTTTTTGTGTGTGGTTTTTGTCGGTTGCTTGAAGTAGCCAAATTGTTTTACGACTGAAGAAACGTAATTAATTCAGATTAAGCACTTGAGTGAGAAATATATAAGCAAATGTAAATATATTAACTGTACTTTTGACTATCGACGTCTCAGAAGTATCAAGCGGTATTTTGTATATCTGTGTCAATTATTTTAATAGGCCGTGTATGTATATGTATGTATGTACATATATACATATATATGTATATATACATATGCATATATGTGTATATATATATATATATATATATATATATATATATATATATATATATATATATATATATATATATATATATATATACCCAATCAATTGGCATCTCGGAATGTTATTCCTTCCTCCGTAATTCCACTTGATTTCCTCCCTCTGTGTCATGTTTCCAAAAATATTGACCTGGGAGACGCTACTACGATAGGCCTGGGCTACTTACGGACGTAAGTCTATCTGTTTCTCCCATCGACTTTATGTCAAAAGGAAGAGATCATCTTTTTCTCTGTTTTCTAAATATGATCGAGAAGAAGTGATTGATTTGCGTAGACAGAGAGAGAGAGAGAGATTTTGCCCATGTGTATGTGGAAATATTGAAATGAGAGACAACGTCCTATTATAGATTGTTAAAACCTTTAAAATGAGAAAGAGAGAGAGAGAGATTTACGACCTTGTTATATGTGGAAATATTGAAATGAGAGACAACGTCCTATTATAGATTGTTAAAACCTTTAAAATGAGAAAGAGAGAGAGAGATTTTGACCTTGTTATATGTGGAAATATTGAAATGAGAGACAACGTCCTATTATAGATTGTTAAAACCTTTAAAATGAGAAAGAGAGAGAGAGAGATTTACGACCTTGTTATATGTGGAAATATTGAAATGAGAGACAATGTCCCATTATAGAGTGTTAAAACCTTTAAAATTAGAGAGAGAGAGAGAGAGAGAGAGAGAGAGAGATTAAGACCATGTATGTGTGGAAATATTGAAATGGGAGACAACGTCCTATTATGGATAGTTAAAACCTTTAAAATGAGAGAGAGAGAGAGAGAGAGAGAGAGAGAGAGAGAGAGAGAGAGAGAGAGAGAGAGAATCCGCAGCGGAACTCCCTACTGAATAATGAATAACGGCGGATGAAAACTGAATGTGTTTCGTAGAAGCTGCTCTTGAACTTTTCGTTCTAACCGCGAAGTTTTTTTTTTTTTCCGAAATCGCCTGTCATCTGTCAATGAATAAAGCAAATTAGGGAGTTTTTTAAATGTCTTTTTCTTCCATAGGGTGGTAGTGCCGTCAATGCACCTCATTCGGTGCACTGTAGGTATTACATAAGGTTCTTTGCAACGTGCCTTCGGCTCCTAGCTGCAACCCCTTTCGTTCCTTTTACTGTACCTCCTTTCATATTCTCTTTCTTCTCTTACTTTCCACCCTCTCCTAACAATTGATTCATATTGCAACTGCGAGGTTTTCCTCCTGTTAAACCTTTCAAACCTTTTACTGTCCATTTTCGTTACAGCGGTGAATGACCTCATAGGTTCCAGTGCTTGGCCTTTGGCCTAATTCTATATGTAATTTTATTTTATTTAATTTATTTCCTTTTCCTTACGTAACTTTTTTTAGAATGTCCATCCCTCTTTCCCCCCACCCAACGCTCTCCAGGGAGGCCAGTTTATTCCCATAATGCCTCGCGCCAAAATGAGTCATGGATTTCAAATATCAGTATTTTGCCTTAAGCCGTAACTCCAAACTATTCGTTCCGGTAGAATGAACGCTTGCGTGCAATTGTGTGCGTTGACACGACTATCTATACGTACGGTTTTATACACAAAACACACCCACACTCACACATATACATATACTGTATATTTACAGTCAACTTTGTCCTACAGCAAACACTTTCAAATTCTTTCGCCAGTCTCTGCAGTTTCCCTTCAATAGTCCTAAAAAGTGCTGTACTGTACCACTTATCTTCCAAGCCCATGTAAGCCATGTGTGACTTTATCATTCTGTTCTTCTCGTATCAACCCTTCTGTCATCTGCCTTTATTTATAACCAAGTAATGCTTCCATAATTCATACAGTTTCTTCTGTTGTTTCAGCTTCTCGACAGAGAAAGAGTTATTCCTCCCACTCAATCCTGCGGAACCTTTCCCTCATTCTGACATACCTTACACACCCTAGTCAGCCACTTTTCCACACTTTTGCTTACCATTGTATTGAAGCGTCTCACTTGTAATCCAGTTCTCTTTTGTAGGTGTTGAGGAGGAATATGAGGAAAAACTGTGGGAGCTGTTAAGATGGCTGAATCTTATGAACAAATAATGACACAGCTCATGATAATGCAGATTAAAACTGACAGTTTTAGCATTTATATTTCCCCTTGTTGCTTCAAGTTGACAATAATAATCATGGTGAAGAAATCCACAATGATGTAGGTGTAGATATATTAAAATTTATACATCTACAAAACTTGAGCTTTCGAGAGAATCGAGCAGGTTCTCAAAAGCTCTTGTTTTGTATATATATTTTAATGTATATTTACACCTACACTATTGTTTATTTTTTCGCCACTTTGGTTACTCATGCTATTATGAGATTTTACGAATAATAATCATGATACAGATGATAATTAAGTTTCTCATTATGCATGATAACTTTACAGAAAAATACATGTGAGTGAATATATATCACTAAATTTCAGCACATCAAATACATAATGATTATGAAGCAAGGACATCAAATAATGTTATTAAAATAAAATGATAATGAAGTTTCTGATTATATATACATGATAATTTAAAAGAAAAATACATTAAGTTAATATATGCTAGTACATTTCAGCATTTAAACACGCGATAATTATGAAGCAAAGGTATCAAATAAAAATACTGAAAATACAATGATAATAATTAAGTTTCTGGTTGTACTTGATAACTGAAAAGAAAAATAAATAAAAATTAATACGTAATCACTAAATTTCAGCACATCAAATGCGCAATAATTATGTAGGAAAGGTATCAAATATTAAAAATATAATTATGACAATTTTCTGATTATACGTGATAATGTAAAAGAAATGTTCATTAAGTTAATATATATGACTGAATTTCAGCACATCAAACACACAGTAATTATGTAGCAAAGACATCAAATAATATGATTAAAAATAACATCACTAAACGTATAATGGCATAGCACTAAATTTCAGCACATCAAATACATAATAATTATGATACAAAGGTATCAAATAATATTATAAAAAATATTATTAAAAATACAACGATATATCACTCAATTTCAGCACATCAAATACATAATAATTATGAAACAAAGACATCAAATAATATTATGAAAACTATAATAAGAATACATATTCCTTATTGAAGTCAGACTTCCCATCCAATGTAACAGATGACTGGCAACAAGAACTGGGATTTTGAAATCGAAAACGAAAGGACTTCAGAATGAGGGGAAATGTGTGTGTGTGTGTGTGTGTGTGATTACGTCATTCGTAATGGAAAGCATGATAATGAGCGTTGCACAGCATGCATACGTTGGGGGGTTGGGGGGGCGGGCGGTTAGTAGTTGCGTGTGCAGCAGAGTAATGAGCACAAGGCTCATGAGCGATACGAATGAGGACATGTTTTGGGCTGTGTGGATCTAGAGGATCTAGAGGGGCTGTCAGAGGGAGTTGTAAGGAGGAGGTGATTTGCTGTATATGTGTATATAGGTATATTTATAACCCTACATATATGTATGTATATATATACATATATATATATATATTTAATATAAATGTGTATGTATGTATATACTATATATATATATATATATATATATATATATATATATATACATACTATATATATATATATATATATATATATATATATATATATATATATATATATATATATATATAGATAGAAAGATAAATATACACACTCATGCATGTACATATATATATATATATATATATATATATATATATATATATATATATATATATATATATATATATATATATATATTTATATTTATATATATATATATGTGTACCTATAAATATATATTTATAAATACATATATATGTATATACATCCATACATACATACATAGTATGCATTGCATAGACAGAATGTACGTACATTCAAAAAGATATCAACTAGATTACAAAAATAACAAATCATCTTTTCAACAATCCCATATTATCCACGACCAAATTTCAACGAGGAATCACCCTCACTCACACTCTCACTTACAGCCATAACTATAATTCCGCCATTAATATAACATCAATATTATTACATTATTTGGTAATTTTCGGTTTGTGTGTCTTAGTAACGTCCGGCTGGCTAAGCGCTAAAACTCTTAAGCCGATCGATGCTTACGATACTTCGGAAACACGCAATGGAAAGGCGCCGTGAGAGGGAAGAGGTTGATTATGTTATCGCCAGCAGTCATATAGATATAAATATATAGGCTATATATATTTATATATATATATATATACATATATATATATATATTTATACATCTATATATTATATATATATGTATATATATGTATATGTATATATATATATATATATATATATATATATATTTGTATATATATATGTATATATATATAATATATACGAGTATATACAAATATATATATACTTGTAGGCGTCCAGGGAAAGGCACTCGATACAATTGATAGTTTATTGCTAATGCCGACGTTTCACAACCACATTGTTGCATTTTCAAGGCTGAAATACAGCGAGTTGACTCTCAATAATTATTCATGAAAACATTTATCATAACATCTAATTAAAAACACTACAGTGTGTCATTTAAAAATGTTAATTTTTAAATGGGTTGGTCCTTCTTTTAGTGTCATTTTGTCTCTGATGTTTTTAAAAGAATTAACATTTTTAAATGAGATAATACTGTAGTGTTTTTAATTAGTTGTTTTAATAAATGTTTTTATGAATAATTATTGAGAGTCAACTCTGTATTTTAGCTTTGAAAATGCAACAATGTAGTTGAGAAACGTCGGCATTAGCAATAAACTATCAATTGTATCGAGTGCCTTTCCTTGGACGCCTGCGGAGTATGATTTCGAGAGCTGCAGCTCTGGTGTTTGAATATATATATATATATATATATATATATATATATATATATATATATATATATATATATATATATATATATATATATATATATATATATATATATATATATATATATATATATATATATATATATAGTGAGAGTATGAGTAATCACAATGACACGTGATTTTATGTATCAGTTAAACCACAGACGTGAAGAAATAACATACTGGTTGTAGATCCCGAACGGTTTCGTCAGTGACTTAGAAATAAAGTTGAAACAAGTCAGGGCCTACACCCAGTATGTTATTTCTTCTCCTGTTGATTAATTGATGTATGTATATGTGTATATATTTTTTCCAAGAATTTGCATATTCTACTCTTCAATTTTCAAATTCGTATTGATTAAAACATGCTATTTTGCATAAGTAATTATGTAAACATTTTTAAGGTAAATTTTGGTTACTTTACTTCGTATTCCCCTCTCCTAAATGAGCTATCTAATTGGTATATTACCATCAACTAGCGTTACGCAGTTATATTCATCGATGAACTGCCGTTTAAGAGACCTCTGAATGACCTTTCAAAATGTCGAAAGAAAGGGCGGGTAGATTTAGGCCATCAGGGTCAAATCAGGTCAGATAAGTTGCAAGGGTGGTCTTGGGAGGAAGGTCATAGGAATATTTCAAGAAAGGTCAGGTTTCAGTCTTCAAGATAAATTAAGAAATAAGTAAGTAAATAAATAAATTAACTGATTAATTAATTGATTGGGGGGGTGTTTTATACTTTTAAATGTACTGTGAAATTGATAAATAAACTATTCCGCCGTCAATATATGCATTTCTAAGTGGAAATTGTTCAGTTTAAATTTGAATTAAGGGCATTAGCCATTTTGCCTTCAAACAAAGCTTTAAGTAACGTGTACTAATTAACAGTCAATCACCCTTGTAGAGAGAGAGAGAGAGAGAGAGATAATTATGCACTCTTACAAATTTTAATTTCGTCATTGCATAAAATATTTCGTCTCTGCAGTAAATGATAAATGCCCCGATAGGCGGCCATTATAAGCGCCACTCCCTCTCCCCTCTCAATCTTCTGTTCCTCCCTCCCCCACACCCTGGAAAATCTTAACCCCTGCCCCCCCCCCCCTCCTCTCTCCCTCTCTCTCTCAAGCTGCGTAACTTAAGCATTGAGTGCAAATATTGGTTCTGCCTCCATTGCCATTTGTAGACATTGTTCACCTCAAATTTCTGGAAATTTCTCTCTCTCTCTCTCTCTCTCTCTCTCTCTCTCTCTCTCTCTCTCTCTCTCGTTTACAAGGTTAGAATGCGTGCTTTTTTTAACGTGTGGTGCTCATTTCGTAAGTTTTTTGTGTGCGTTTTGTATGGGTTTTAAGCCTCTCTCTCTCTCTCTCTCTCTCTCTCTCTCTCTCTCTCTCTCTCTCTCTCTCTCTCTCTCATGCACGAAGTGTATTTTTGAGCTTTGTTTTGAAGTTTTATATTCATGTTTTCTATAATATATAAATATCTAAATGAAATATATTCATATATATTTATACATATACAGTAAATTTGAGTCCCTTGATGTGCAAAGTGAGGCCAAGTTTACGCTTATAGATCAAAGTTCAAGGTCAGGCTGGGAGGGTCGAAGGTCAGATTGGAAATTTGCTGCCCACGGGACTCCTGCATTTCACAAACGCATAATTTTTTTTATCTTTTTTCTTAAGAGTATCTTCAAAACGCTAAACTAAATTATTTTAATTTATTAAATTAATAAAAAAAATATAAATTTTATTATTCAATGTCCATTCAACTACCAAATTATCTACAAGTATTGTATAGGCCAGTGCTCCATACAGGCTAGGGAGAGAATGCGTTCCTCTTCGTGTTCAGGTGGCTTTGTAACACCCGTCAGATTCCCGCTCCCACATTCTCTTGAATTTTACGCGTCAAATTCTTTCTTTTCCCTTAAAAGATATGTTTTGGAATTTTCTTCCTGCCTTTGTGTTCCTTATGCTACAATTCTTCATTGATAAGAGAGTGATCTCCTTCATTTTAGTCCCTTCTTAGTCCTTATTTATTTATTTATTTACTTATTTATCTGTCTATCTATTTATTTAGTTTTGTGGCTTTTCCCTTACTTTTAGACTTTACCTAAAAAAATCTATTGTGGAAGGCGTCCTCAAAATGACCCCTAAACATTTTGTCCTGTAAACCTCTCTCTCTCTCTCTCTCTCTCTCTCTCTCTCTCTCTCTCTCTCTCTCTCTCTCTCTCTCTCTCTCTCTCAGTGTATTTCTTCACTTACATGGAACAGTCATTCGTTTCTCTCTCATAGGCAGACTACCTACTCTCTCTCTCTCTCTCTCTCTCTCTCTCTCTATGTATTTCTTCACTCCATACCAAACAGTCATTCATTACCATAACCATCTCTCTCTCTCTCTCTCTCTCTCTCTCTCTCTCTCTCTCTCTCTCTCTCTCTCTGCTTCTTTTGCTTTGGCAAATGCAAAGGCATCCGGCGTTGGCTCTGCCTTCTGCTTGCTGCTTGACGCAGGTCATCTTCTGCAAGCAATTGCAACAAGATCTATTATTACCCACCTTTCAAACAAGTCTGTCTTTCTCAGTGTCTCAATGGCGTGCTTTCACTTGATGGCATTTTTTCTCTTGCTTCGCATTTTTGCCTCAGAGGTCCTTCTTGCTGATGCTTAAGTCGGGAGGCATGTGGTGTATTGGAATTTTAATTGTTAAGTATATACATAGTAAGAATTCAGATTTACTTACAAATAACAGAAACACCTCAACATAGCGGACTTCTGTCCTTACCAGCTAGCGTATCATGATTAATTTTCCCTATTCTGCAATTTTGGATGTAATACGTTTTTAGATATATCTCGTAAATTGAATGTTAAGTGTAACATACAGGTTTGTTTAGCTTAGGAACTATGTAGAGTTAGTGTTAACTGTAAGATATTTAGACAAATATTAAAGCGCAGGCCGTCGGACTTCGTTACTTATCAGAAAGGCCAGAAAGTTAAGTATACCTTAGTTTTACCAGACCACTGAGCTGATTAACAGCTCTCCTAGGGCTGGCCCGAAGGATTAGGCTTATTTTACGTGGCTAAGAACCAATTGGTTACCTAGCAACGGGACCTACAGCTTATTGTGGAATCCGAACCACATTATAGCGAGAAATGAATTTCTATCACCAGAAATAAATTCCTCTAACTCTTCATCAGCCGGCCGGGGAATTGAACTCCTAAAGTGTTTGTTCAGGAGAGATACTACTATATCATCATTTTTACTGTGGACACATTTTTCTCTGTTGTATCTTTCACTTCCTTGAAGGGAAATGTTGGAATAGATGCTGATCCATATTATCTAATACACTCTGTTTGGAGTGTGACCCACTCATTTTTCAGTACTGTCAAATTCCTCTAAACAAACAGCGTCCCCTACAAGGGAGAAGAAGTTGAATTCTTTACACTCAGCATTCTTCCAGAAGGCCACGCCAGGTCCATTTTGAAACAAGGGCCCATGCTGGCATATAGCCTGCTTAATACAACCTGTTTCATAAGTTTGTTTTGGGAATAACTGCTCATTATCACAGGTGAGAGGGTACATTAACAGTGAATGATTTTAGTTATACTTCGTGTTATTAAAAGATATATTTATCTTATTATATACTATGTTTGATTAATGAAGATTTAACATATTATATAATGTGTTTAATGGAGATTATTAAACATGCACACACACACATATATATACATATACATATATATTAAACATATATATATATACATATTTATTAAACATATATATATATATATATATATATATATATATATTATATTTGTTTAATGGAGATTAAACATACATATATAAAATACATCTATATATATATATATATATATATATATATATATATATATATATATTTGTTCAATGAAGAATGAAACATATAAAATATAAATATATATATATATATATATATATATATATATATATATATATATATATATATATATATATATATTAGTTTAATGGAGATTGTACGTTTATGCATAATTTATTTAATGGAGATCAAACATATTGTACAATAGTTTATTATATATAATTTATTTAATGGGGATCAAACATATCATATATATATTTGTTTAATGAACATTATCGCTACGGTCTTCTGAGATATTAACAAGCTGTTCACGTCAGGTATTAAAGCAAGACTGTTTACCAAGATGTCTGCCGTGCTGTTCGACTATTGACCTATAGGCCTAAGAGAGCCTTCCCTCCCTTGGTTTCGATCATACATTAGGTCATAAAAACCCCTCTCTCTCTCTCTCTCTCTCTCTCTCTCTCTCTCTCTCTCTCTCTCTCTCTCTCTCTCTCTCATGATTTATGACCGAGAGAGAGAGAGTCAATCAATGGTCAGTACAGTCATGAATAATTAAGGAATATGAAAATGGTCCTCTTGGGGGTAGGGTTGGGGTGGGGTGAGGGGGGGTTACGACTCCCTAGGGAATTTGGTCAGGTTCGAGACGTGTCCATTTCTGCGTCGTAATCGTAACTGGCCCCAGCTAGTAAATATAATATATATATACTGTATATATATTATATATATATATATATATGTATGTATGTATATGTGTACAGTATATACACACATATGTATACATTAATACATATATACTTACATATATATACATACATGCATGCATGCATCATGCATACATACATACATACATATATATATTTCTGTCACATCACCCGTACATTTTATATGCACGAACATTAAGCTACAAATATAGTTTGATATCAAATTCGCTCTACCTCGGAAATAATACCGAACGGGAATTATAGTTGATACGTGGTTCGTAGAGTGAATTGGCTATGAAACGACATTTGCAGCGTAATGTTTTTTTTGTGTATATAAAATGCCACGGTGATGTGATAAAAATTCATATATATATATATATATATATATATATATATATATATATATATGTATATGTGTGTGTGTGTGTGTGTGTGTGTGTGTGTGTGTGTACTTACACTTCCATTCACGAATATACAAAACGAATAGGTCATTGTTATGACATTTGTAAATTACACCTTCCTTTTCACACGCACGGTCTCACGAACAGCTCTTGGAAAATTCGTGTGGCCCACCCCTGCCGATTGGCGCTTCGATCTTCAGAATTCACATTTTGTATTCCCCAACATCAGCGCTCGATATGGCAGGCTTCAAAAGAATATATTATATATATATATATATATATATATATATATATATATATATATATATATATATATATATATATATATATATATATATACAGTATATGTATTGTATGTATAGTTTTTTTTTATTTTATACGAGGATTTTAATACGTAGGGTCAAATATTTATTATGCGCAGGCACTCATTGCGCAGAACGAGCTAGATTTCATTAGCTAACAAATGATTACAGCATTTATTGAATGAGTTAATATATTTTATTTTATTTTTTATTTTTTATTTTATTCAAGAATTTTAATACATAGGGTCAAATAGATATTCTGCGCTGGTAGGCACTGCGCAGAGCGAGCGGGGTTTTATTAGATAACGAATGATTACAGCATTTATTGAATGAATTAATATATTCTATTATATTTTATTTTATGTTATTTTATACAAGAATTTTAATACGTAGGGTCAAATAGGTATTATGTGCAGGTAGGCACTGCGCAGAACGAGCGAGATTTCATTAGCTAACAAATGATTGCAGCATTTATTGAATGAATTAATTTATTTTATTTTATTTTATCTTATTCAAGAACTTTAATACGTAGTAGATATTCCGCGCTGGTAGGCAATGATTACAGCATCTCATGGACGAATTAATGATGGATTTGAAAGCCACATTGTAACGTCATTTTTTTCGTTGTAGTCTTGACATTTGGTATGGAGTAGTGCCATCAGTCCACCTCACGTGGGGACACTAGGCATTACTAAAGGGCGTTTGAAGCGTTCCTTTAGCCTCTATATACACCCAATTTTTAGCCTTTTACTTTACCCCCATTCCCTCTTCCTTTCTTTAATCTTGCTGTCCAACCACTCTAACTCCCTCTTTTCACTGTCTGAAAGTGCCCAGGTGCTTGGCCCTATGCCTGAATTTCCATAAATCTAATATATTTAGTTCATTCAAGAGGAAATGGTAGGTGAAATGTGTGATCATTATTCGTCTGGGATGGCTAACATGCTATTCGTGGATAATGGGTTTGGTATGTTCATCACCCGGATCTGTTAATGATCTTCAGTCTCCAGATCCTTCAATGATTTCCATTTTATGGATTATAGATCCGTTATTTCCATTATCCGGATCCGTTAATGACTTCAGTTTCCAGATCCTTTAATAGTGTTCATTTTCCTGATCATGGATTCGTTATCCAGTATCTGGATCCGTTAATGACTCCTGTCTTCAGATCCTTCAAAGACGCTCATTTTCTGGACAGTGGATTTATTATATCCATTATCCAGATTCGTTAATGACTTCAGTCTCCAGATCCTAAAATGTTGGTCATTTTCTGGATAATGGGTTCTTCATGTTCATTATACGGAACTGTTAATGACCTCAGTCTTTAGATCCTTCACTGACGTTCATTTTTTTGAAAATGGATCTCTTATGTCCATTATCCGGATCTGTTAAAGACTTCAGTCTCCAGATCCTTTAATAACGTTCACTTTCCTTGTAATGGATCCTTAATGTCCATTGTCCGGATCCGTTATTGACTTCAGTCTCCAAATCCTCTATTGACATTCATTTTCCGGATCATGAATCCGTAAGGTCCATTATCCGGATCTGTTTGTGACCTCAGTCTTCAGATCCTATAGTGACGTTCATTTTCCGAATAATGGATCCGTAATGTCCATTATCTGGATATAATGACGCTGGATGTTTTATAAAGAAAGATGGACATCTAGTACGGACCTTAGTTCTGCTGATTGTTGACCCTTTCTGAAGACGTAATTTGGTGCCTTGTGCCAGCACCGGTTCCTGTTCCTAAGTTTTCCTTCAAGAGCCAAAAAAAGTCGATGGACGGGCTTCCCTTTACCCTCTGTCTAGCCCAGACCCGAAGAGAACAAGCACAGGAAACTGAAGGTATTAGTGTTTATTGATCAATCACTCAGGAAAGTCTGGTCAGCCTTTCCAGTGTAGCCTGGAAGTCTGGCGTCGTTGGGTCGCTGGAAGCAAGAGAAGGAGAAGAAGGAGGTCGAAGCATGACGTTTTCGTGCGTGCCTGCGCGCTTGCGTGCGTCTATGCGCGCAGCAAATGATATCATGCAACTTCTCTCTTGAAAGGCGTGTGGGAGGAGAAAGGGTCAAAGAACCATTAGCTGTATCGTGCTATATAGTAGGATCGCTTTCTCTCTCTCTCTCTCTCTCTCTCTCTCTCTCTCTCTCTCTCTCTCTCTCTCTCTGTATATATATATATATATATATATATATATATATATATATATATATATATATATATATATATATATATATATATATATATATATATATATATAATATATATATATATATAATATATATACATATATATATATATGTACATATATATACCTAATATTTATATACATATATATATATATATATATATATATATATATATATATATATTATGTACATATATATATATATATGTATATATATACATGGATATAAAAGTGTGATAGGAAATTGAGTACGAGTATTAATGATCACGTAAGAACACAGATCACAGGTGTTGCAAATGAGATCACTTCATTGTAGGTCACGATAGTGATTCATGCCAGCGTGCGCGCACTCACTCCCTCGCACGTACCTGCCGTACGATCGAGGAACGAGAAGGAGGGGTCCTCGTACAGGAGGTGTTAAAGGGCGTGAGATTTTGGTGTCCTTGGACATGGTCCTTCAAGAGATGTATGAGTATATTATATTATATTATATAAGTCCTTCTGCGTTTGCTTGCTGTTTATTTGTCAGGGTCAGTTCACGATACATTTAAACTTGTCACAAACATGTTGGCGACATATCACGAACAAGTTGAGTACAAGTCAACGATTTTTTGTGTGTTTGCCTCTTGTTTTTGCGTTTATATGTTAGGGTCTGTCCACATTTTAGTAAATCATGTCATAAACATGTCGGCAACATATTACAAACAAGTTGAATACGTGTCAATGGCTTTTTAGTAGTTCTAACCAGTATGCAGCTCATCATAAACATATCACCAACAAGTTGAATACAGGTCAACGACCTTTTGGTAGTTCCACTCAGCCGGCATCACATCACAAACAAGCTGAATACAAGTCCACGACTTTTTGGTAGTTCATACCAGCGCTTCACGCCATTATCCAGCATTTTCCAAAGATTCGTTATCCATTTGAGGTCACTGACTTGTTTTCAACCTGTTTGTGATATGTGTATAATAAGGTGACGACTTCTGTCTGTGACATGTTCTGCTGTAGTGTGGATGCTCCCTTATCCGTTCATTATCTCAGATTATCGATGGCTTCACTTGAAGATTTATTTATTTGTTGACTAATTAATTGGTTGAATTATTTTTTGGTAAATTGGGGCATGCCCTTGGCACCCCCTGCCCCCCCTACACCCACTTTCCCCAGCGGAAGAGAGCAAATCTTCCCTTCTTTGAAGACGTATTGTATATTTTATATTAAGTATTACATTCGTTATATGTTATACACACGCACACACATATATATATGTGTATACATATATATACATATATACATATATACATATATATACATATATATATATATATACCTGTATATATATATATATATATATATATATATATATATATATACAGGTATATATATGTATATATGTACATATACTGTATGTATATATATGTGTATTTTATTTATATATATTGTAGTTCTTCAGTTGAGGTTTTGACTCATGTTAGATTGATTTAATTTTGAAGATGGTTAATTTCCCAGTGCTGTCATTACCTGTGGTGGTTGTTTGTTAAGCTCTCCCCTGATATTACTCCTTTGATGAGGTTTTTATCGGTGACGTCACGCTTCTGCTCTTATGATTTCTGTTTGTCTGGCTGATAGTCAACGCTACTTTTAAGTGAATTTCAAGAGTTAATGTATATATATATATATATATATATATATATATATATATATATATATATATATATATATACATATATATATTTACATATATATATATATAAATATATATATATATAAATATATATAAATATATATTATTTATACATATATGTGTATATATACACATATATATGTATCTAGTTTATATATATATTATATATATATATATATATATATATATATATATATATATATATATATATATATATAGGATCGAGACTATATAGTATATATATAGTGATAATTCCCCCATCGGGATATTAGTGGGAGGTAGCGTGGCTTTGATATTTCGAGGACATTTGTAGCTTCATGGTTGTATATATATATATATATATATATATATTATATATATATATATATATATATATATGTATATATATATGTATATATATATATATATATATATATATATATATATACATTTATATATATATATATATTCAGGGAAGTTTGAATCCTAAATGAAAGTCATTATAATTTGAAATGCCCAACAATTACGAAGGGTAACAACTCTCTCTCTCTCTCTCTCTCTCTCTCTCTCTCTCTCTCTCTCTCTCTCTCTCTCATTAACAAATTTACTCTGTAGCCTAATCCAGACCACCGACATCAAGAAAGAGAAATATATACAGAAAGATGGAGAACATTTCCCGAATAAATGAGCAATAAGAATATCACAAGAAGCTTCCAATTACCTTACTTTAAATTACTTTAAATTCCTTTAAATCTCAGTAAAATAAAAAACCAGAAACATTTACAATCTTGGGACCAACGGTGTATAGACGTCGTTTAGCCGAATCAGATACCAGCGGCAACGCCAGACAAATACCAATCAATCAAGTCAATGCCATCACGTGCTGCTAATCCAACTAGAGGTACGTGACGTTCCCAGGGCCGTTTCCGGGCCAATGTCTTAAATTTGGGGGGAAAGGATTTTGTTACTTTTTTTTTATCTCTTAGGTAATTCGTAATTTTCGTTGCTGTGAGGGGAAAGTAAGCCGGTGTTGATTCAAAATTGTGATCCTGGATTTTAACGTTGAATTTTGAAGAACTAGGAAAATGTAACCCAGGGTTACAATTTTGTCTTGTTTCTCATTTAGATATAGTGTTCAAAATCATATTTATGTCATGTTTCTCATTAAAAGATTCAATTTGAATGAGAAACATGACTTCAACCAAATCTTGAACACTAGATTTAATGAGAATCATGACAAAATTGTAACCCTGAACTTTTACATTGAATGATGAACAATTTGAGAAATATAATCCCTGAATTTTATGTTAAATGAGAAACATGACATAAACATAATCTTTAATACTATATTTAATGAGAAACATGACATAAACATAATCTTGAATACTATATTTAATGAGAAACATGACATAAACATAATCTTGAACACTAATTAATAAGAAACATGAGATAACCATAATCTTAAACACTACTTTTAATGAGAATCATTACAAAAACGTAATCCTGACCACTTTATTTAAGGAGAAACATTACAAAAGCGTAGCCAGTAAAATGGAACAATACTCGAAAGGTGGAAC